>NC_061115.1:183399846-183437844 GCF_002878395.1 Capsicum annuum | reverse complement strand
ATAAATAAATAATATATTTTTTATTATATATAATATATATATATATAATATATATAATATAATATTATGTATATATATATAATATTTAGTAATTCACATTCACAATTAACATTTAATAGCAAATTCGCATACGCCGCAGGCTGTTTATGGATTGTTTTAGTGACTCAAATATTTTATGGACTATTTTAGTGACTTTGGACTGTTTTATGGACTATTTATGCAGAAAGTATGTTGTTTCATGGACTATTTTTACGAGTTTTGTGTTGTTTTGCAGACTATTTATGCAAAGTTATATTATATGTAATGATTAATGACGTTATGTATTATGTTAAGCTTATGATTATTTCATTTTGTTTCATCCATGTTGAGTTATTTATAATTATTTATATTTAGGAATGAAAAACAGGTTTGAAAAGAAAAAAATTTCTAAAAAAATCCATCAATTTTAATTGCTCAATTATGAAAAAGAGAGGCTAACTACTTTAATATTTCAGACCGAAATAAAAATCCGAAATAACCGAACCGAATTTGTAAAAATTGAACCAAACCGAATTTATTTTGGTTTGGTTATGAATGTCATTTTTGTCAATCCAAAAATCGATAAAGCGAACCGATATTAAACAATCAGACCGAACCGATCGAACGCCCACCACTATATATATATGTGTGTATATATGCTTACTTCAGTTTCTATTTTACTTTGATGAGCAAGGTGTAACGGTACGTCTTCATTTAGCTCGACGAGATTTTTAAAATCTATTAAAACGTAGAACAATATGCACCAAAAAAGAAAAAGTTGAATCATCTATTATTTTATGATACAGAGAACATTAGCTTAAGCAAGACTATGAACTACATTTTTGATGTCTCTGTTTCCTTTGTGAACTAGTGATGTCTTGGGTTTTCTTATGCCATAATTTTTTTATATGAATGGGATTAGTATGAAAATATCTTTATATTGATTAGGGATAAGAAATTTTCCTTTTATACTATTCATGTTACAAAACAAAATTGTGGGAATTAGCTGTTGTTGAGGTTACAAGAAAATCTAATTTCTCTTTACGCGTCTAAAAAAATATAATGCACGTAATTGTCCGAGTTAAGTCTTTGATTCTGATTAAGTCATCATTAGAGATTCACTTCTTCTAAATCATGAATTTTATTTTTTTTTTTGGTTTATTAAAATTAGACTAGTTGAAGCTAGGGCTGGGCATAAATTATCAGAAACCGAATTACCGAATCGAACAGAAGAATTTGATATTCGGTATTTGATAATTCGGTATTTGATATGGTAATTGAGAGTAAAATTTTAAAATTACTGTATTTGGATTCGGGATTGGTGAAAGATATTATTACCATTTGGTATTTGGTATTTACCAAATACCAAATTATTGTTAACTGACCATAGTCTATACTCATAGGCCACGGGTTCAAATTAATATTCTACAAAAGGTCAAAAAAATCCCACAACCTAAAAGTCTATGATACTATATGTATAAATAACACAAATATCAACCCTTTTACAACTAATGACACCCTATCCCACTTTTCTTAAAATCTTTACTCTCTCTCCCTTTTTAATAAACATAAGTTTTGATTAATATACATATAATACTATGTATATCTGATAATGTTTCTGGCATATAAAAAGGAAATAACGGATTCCTTCCTTTAATCACGCTTTTAATTCAACAAATTAAATTAGTGGATTAATGTCTTCCTTAAATTATGTAACAACTTCTGATTTTGAAATTTTGAATTAGTCAAATACATTTAAAAAAGCTCATACGAAATTCACATATACAGAAAAAATCACGGATTGTGTTGATCCTGTTGCAGAAAAAAACTTTTCTTCGATTTCAAAAAAACAAATAACACGAAATTCACACACACCAAAAAAGTTCAGTCACTGTTTATATTGATAGTTTTGAAGGAAAAAATTGAAATTTGACTTCAAGAAGATGAATATTGTTATCCTTTTGAGGTACGCTGGTAACTGGAGAACAGAAACGGAATATGTAAATTATAAAAGCCAAGAAATAATTGTTACAGAATCAATAAGTTACTTGAAGTTCATTTCGTCAATTGCTACGGAATTAAACATTGTCGAACTGCAAAAAATTATTGAGGTACGTTATGTAGTCGACGGCAATGCGTCACCTTTTCATATCCATAATGACAATGGAGTACGGTTGTGTGTCGAGTTAAAGAAAGCGCAACCAGCGTTCTTGATGTATCCATTGTGCATATCAACAATTGATAAGTCTTCCGATGAGATACAGTTTGATAGAGATACAGGAGCTGTTGTTTGCGTGGAGGGTGTTGAAGCAGACGCTATGGCTCTAGCGATTGCAGAGACGCATAATGAATATGCGTTGCATATTTCAGAATTCGATCTTGATAATCTTATTTGCCATATTTAGTTTGAAATTTTAACATTCAAAATAGCAAAAAGAATGTTAAGGATTTGTTTGCTGAGTTAAAGACATCAATGATCAAATATAGTTTGTCATGTTTTGCTCATATTTGTTTGCTCATCAATGGCAAACAAATCATATTTAAATTTACGTAGCTTATAAGACTGTATGTATGTTAAAAGCTTATACGATGGATATGTTAATTATAAGTTTGTAGTTATTATATAGGAATTTACTACAGGTGACAAAATATTGTATATATATGACTAGATATACACGGAATTATTTTTTGTTTGTGTAAAATGAATAAATCAAAAGAATGAACACAAAAATATCTTTATAGACATGATATATATGAATTATTCGAGGTATAAAACTATAATGAGTGGTGTTGAATAATATTCTATGAACATTCCGACATTTATAAGATTATTAAGACTAAATGCAGTGTAGTTGATATGTAAATGCATTCTAAAAAATTATATTTAGGCATAAGAATGAAGGTATTAATAATATGTATATGTTGACATGTACACACTTTCACGAAGAAAAAAAAATATACTAAGTTTTTATACATTGGGATGAAGAAATATGTTTTGTAGAATAGAGTACTGTGTATAGTACTACATATACACTCAATCAGGAAGCTAATTTTGTTGTTGCTTTATAAGCATAAGATAGTGTTATGTATCTGTGTATATTACTACATATACATTTAATCAGGAAGCTAATTTGGTTTGTGTTTTATAAGCATAAGATAGTGTTGTATATCTGTGTATATTACTACATATACACTCAACCAGGAAGCTAATTTGGCTTGTTCTTTATAAGCATAAGATTGTGCTGTGTATATTACTACATATACACTCAATCAGGAAGTTAATTTGGATTGTTCTTTATAAGCATAAGATAACAATTATACACACAAAAAACAATACAATAGTTTAAGAATGCAATAAGCCTATAATAGACATATAACATCATCGGTATACAATTTGTATATGTATACTTAGTCGTACATATTTAAAAGAATAAAAACATAAACATAAATGATATGTTATTTGTATAAAAGAAATGTGGTTTGTAAGCATTTGGTTATCAGTATTATTTAGTATACATATGTATATGTAGATTAGTTCACGAATAAATATAAAACGACAAATCATGTTCACAAAACAATAATAAGCAAAGAAATTTTTATCATTAATCCATAAACATTGCTTTAAAAACTGTAATAACAAATTTTTAATAAGAAAAATCTAAAGTTGTTGAAAATGCAACTTTCCAAACAAAAGCCATATTAGTAAACATTTTGTAAATCATAATATATTGTCTTCCTATCCAATTTTAACAATGATCATTTCATCAGGAATTGAGTGTTTTGTTGGCCTTGGTCTTGGAGGGTCTTCATTCTCACTGACATAATCATTTTTTGCTTTCCGAAGATCATAATTTCTAAGGAGAGATGCGTATCGCATACGATGGTATGCCGCTTTAAAATCAACTGATGGGACTGACATTCCTTCGCTTATGTATTCTGCATATCCAGCAACAAAAACTCCGCAGTCTCTGTCACAAAAAAATAAACACATTATATAATTATAACACATTGTAAAATAATATTTAAGATAACATTAAGTGCAGATTATTTACAGACTATCATAATCTTGTTGAATAATGTTTTGCACATACTCAACCTCAAATGAATTGGTATTCAGTAATTGCGTCGTATCACTCAGTTTATCCCTGTATGCATCAAGGTTTGGCCAATCTGTACGAAATTTTTTTTCAAAAAATCCACTGTCAGACGAGAAGGTTGGGAGCATTACTGCCAACTTCTGAATCTCGGGGAATAAGTCCATATTTCTTAGATTGGACAGCGAATCATAGACGCATATACGTCTATCCTTTAGATCTATAATAGCTAACACCCAGTGAAAATTCTGATTGCAGTTCATTAGAACATACACCTCATCAACAAGGTGCCAGGGCAACCCAGCTGGTATTGAAAATCCCTTGATTATGTTGTTTACTGCATTTTCATTGTCGGCCATAACTACAGATTCAGCATAATCCTGTTGAGTAGAATGTACTGTGTCTGAATCATTAGGATAATATCTACGGTATGTCTTCTCAACATAATTCTTGAAAAAGCAGTTTGTTGTGGTAAATCGGTATTCTTGATTCTTTCGTAATTTTGATTTCTTGCGCAAGTGATAAAATATCACATCAATATGCTACAAAATTAAAATACAAAGAAGAGGTATTATGTTGATGTACAATGTGAACATATTTATATATGTATGCAGACAGTAATAATAGTTAAAAAAAAAAAAAAAACATAATTGTGAAGTTAATATATATAACTTACAGACAGTTACGATAAAACATTTTTTTTGCACAAGTATATAATGAATCTGCACATACATATAGTTATTCATTAAAGTTCTGCACATACATATATTAAATCCTACATATACAAAGAATGTGCAGGAATATTTTTTTATCCGGTATTTCATACCCTATTGAAAATGAAGAACACATAATATGTGAGCCAATATGGTTAAAACATTTTATGTACGTTACAACTAGTAATTGTATTACACATCTAGTACATAGACGTGTATATGAACAATACATAAAAAATAATGAATATAAGTAATAAATTTTACTACACGATTAACGATATATATCAGTCATGTATTTTTTTAAAATATTCGTAGGTAATGTCATTACCTTAACCAGATGGTTCTATATGTATATATATTAATATACAAATTTTATATGTCTATGTACATAACAATACACAACATAAGAAACAAATATTACATTTATTTACATGTTCTTCACCTACATATTTAACATTGCTTACATGAAAAACTATATTAAAAATAAAAAATAACTCATACATATATATGATTTACATGTACATATTCAATGCATGAAAGCATAGTACAACATTAAAAGAACTATGTATGTGTAGAACATATACATACTTACTAATACGTACAACCATTAAACACATGTGTATATAATGAATCTGCACATTTCTGCACATACATGTATTGAATTCAACATATACGAACAATGCGCAGGAATATTTTTTTTATCCGGTATTTCATATTCTATTGAAAATTTAAGAACACATAATATGTGAGCCAATATTGTTAAAACATTTTATGTACGTTAAAATTAGTAATTGCATTACACAGCTAATAACATCTAATACATAGATGTGTATATGAACAATACATAATAAATGATGAATATAAATAAGACATTTTATTAAACAGTTAACGATATATATGAGTTATGTATTTGTTTGAAATATACATAGGTAATGTTCATAACCTTAAACAGATGGTAATATATGTATATATATTTACTATAAAAATGTTATATGTATATGTACATAACAATACACAACATAATAAACAAATATAATATTTATGTATATGTTCTTCACGTGTAGAACATGTGTATATGAACTACAAATATCCATATTTTCAAACTCTAACACATTCTTTGTAAGTGTAATATGAATAAGATGTCAATATATGTATGTATGTATGTATGTATGTATAAAAAATTTTAAAAGGTAATATTCAAATTAAAAATACCTCATCATTCCAGCATGAATTTTTCTGCAACATCAAGTAAAATCAATTTTTAGAACGAGCATGAGCAACAACAAAATCATATTGTTGAACTCCAAGGAAAGATTCTTTTGCTTTGTAGTGTTCATCATTCATTTTCCTATAAAATGTTGAATAATTGTATTAAGAAAAATGTGTAAACTGTACATGCATATTCATGAAATAAAATAATATTTGTATTGTTAGAACTTACTTTTTGGAATGAAACTTCAACAGACCCTCAAGAACTCATTTCTTGTACTCTTCAATGATAGAACTTGGCATATCGTCAGATATTTCATAACCTTCAAATGCAAATATCTGTTTGAATTATGTGCTTTCATCTTCTAGGGCCTTTGAACCAGATGCAAAGTCAGTCGTGTATGGTGACTTAAAAATTCTAGACCTAGTCCTGGTTCGTTTAGCAGGGAGTTTTGCAGCTAGATGAGCCACAACAACTGAATCAGGATAATTTGATGGAATCTGACTATCAGATAGGGAATAAAAGTTAAGTGTTTCATCCACCGGTTTAACAACTTCAAGCGGAATATCATCTACCGATGCTGCCAAACCTTGCATTATAGCATCTATCTCCAATTGAGCAGATTCTGAAATGGTACTCAAGTATTCATCATATATATATAATTAAATGTATATAATGTAAGTTTTCTTTAAACATTTTTGTAAAGAAAAAAAAATTGACTATAAAAGTTGACACTACAATTATGAAAAAAAATCACTTTATGTATTTACCGAATGATCTTCATGGATATTCTCAGTCATAGGATTTTGTATTTTTGAGTAATCCGGATTCTGATTTACAACTGCATCAACAAGAGCATTCAATGTGGCAGTTCCAAAATCCTACAGTTTCTGATTCACCATTTCTTCGACTTGCGCATCTAATGTGGAAGTTCCAACATCCGAACTAAATCCTTCAAAATCCTGTTATATATTAAAAAACATATACAAAATTAAATAAGTGTATTTTTACGAAATAATAATTTTTATACTATGAGATATATCCAACCTCAAAAGGTTTTTGTACATTTTATCATGAGCAGATTATGTGTGCAATGATTTATTACTGTGGCCGAGAAGTAAAACTATTTTAAATGTGTATCGAATGGTTATGATGATATTTCATTTTTTGAGGCATTAACTATGTATATTATAAACATATACGTATAACAAATGACATATACAAACTAATAACAAATATAACTATCGAGAACATCAGTCAACATACTCAAGAAACTAATCTAAGTTTTATTTTAATTTTTTCTTTAATACAAAATATGAAACTAACTATGTGAAACTGATTTTTTGTAAAAAAATACCTTTTTTCGATTTTGTTCCTCTGTTGAAAAAAATTCTATATCAGCCTGCTCTTTTGGTGGAACATGTTTCTGTTGTAAACATTCCACATCATGATCTTGTTGAAGTTATAGGTGTTTTTTGAAAAAATACAATAAATAAATCATTATTGTTAAATAAGTTATAAAAATGTACAACACAATACTATATGTTGTCAATTATACACAAAATATTTATGTTATTTATAACACAGTTATGTATATTAAAAAATATGTATAACTTTATTATTTAACTTGTTTAATGTACAAAACATAGATGAAATGTATTTGAATATATACATGACTGTGTGTTTATAGATTTAATATCAATATCTCACTTGAGAAAAAGTCATTTTGTAAAAAATACCTTTTTTCCATTATCTTTAAAACTAGTGACGATATTCATCTCTTCGAAATTGTCTATTAATGGAACACCAGTTGTAAACCCTCCAAGTTCATCATCCTTATGACATTAGGATTACACATGTATAAGAACTACATCAACATAGGAAAATAAAAAAATGCCTAATTATAAAAACATATCATTTTTGCATTATCTGCATTTGTGAAAAAAAATATGTATGAACAACCTGTTCTTTTGATGGAACATCTTTCTTTTGTAAACATTCCACATCTTGATCTTGTTGATCCTGTTGCTGTTTTATGAAAAAAAAATATGAAAAAAAAATTACAATGAATGAGGTCTTTTATGTCCAAATGTTTGATAAAAATATAAAATATAGAGTAACAAATATAATATTGGATTCATCCAACATAGATAATTGATTATGTGTGAATGAGTTAGAAATGTTGATAAGATGGGATTGTATGATGGGTACTGTAGACCACAAACTTATGTATGTTATTAAAAATACATTACAGTTTTATGTATACAATCTACATATACATAACAAAGTTATGTATATTAAATAATATACATAACTTAGATGTACAAGACAGAGATGACATATATTAGGATATATAAATGACTGTGTGTTTGTATTTTATGTATATTTAGATATATAAATAAGTGAGTGTGTGTATTTTGTAACATCCAAAATCGTATCGTATTAACATTTGAAGTTTGATTAATCAACAACCTGTTTATGTACAATTAAGTATTTTATGCAAGTGAACAATTTTGAACGAAATTAAAATAAAAAATTCTATCAACAATTTATGATGTATATCAATATTATAGAAAATTATGATGTATATCAAAAATGATAATGGCACGAATGTGCTTCAATAGTTAAATACAAAAATCATTAATTGTGATAAGTAAAATCAGTTAAATTTACCTTTTCATGGGTGTGTTTGATGTGTTTCATCGTGCTCATAAGTTCTGCGTGTTGTTTATTTCTTTTGTCATTTGATTCATGTTGTTTAATCATTACTTTGTGTATGAAGGTGAATTTTTTATCAACCTGCAAATAAAAATACAACAAATTTGATAATGTTACTACAATTTAATTGTACATAGTGTCTGCTATATGCAGAAACTTACGTAAGACTGTAAGAAGAACTTCAACTCATTCCACTTTTGGTCAGAACTGTCCTGATGACCCGACTTGCCGGATGATGATGGAGTTAGTGTTGGTGCATCAAGACGCTCTGAATCAGAAGTCCGTGATTAATCTATTGGCATACTTTTTCCTAATACAGACGGTGGAGTTTTCTCGCTATCTTGCATAGGAACAGTTGTAGTATCAAATCGGACTGTCCTCTTCTTCATAAGTTGCGATGCTGATGCACGGGTATTCAGACCTGCCTTCATTAGGATTTCAGGTGGTGGAACAGTATTGAAATCTTCAAAACCTTGATGTCTATGTCCGATTGAGTATGTATGTGGACAGCATATCTTTTACCACTATGATCTGGATAAGTATCATGTGATAAGGCAGATTCATCATTATTTAATTCAACGCCATCGATCGTTGGCAAATTAAGTCTTTGTACTTCTTCATGAGTTGACCGTAAATTAGTGTACACAAACTGTTAAGCATAAAAAATGGGTACATTAAGATTCACCGAAAAGTCAGCAGAGTGAAATACAAATTTTAACTCAAAATGTAGTACTAAATGTTTACCTTGTTGAACATACCGCCCATGAACTTCTCATACTTGACCTTAATCCCAACTACCTTCCAGTTAAAAATCCTTGGAATTACATTACCGACACGCTCAGTTATAGTACTGTCTACCTCATAACAGCATTCACAAATTCAAACATGCAACATATAAGGCATTCCCCCAATAGAGTATAACTGTTTTTTAACAAACAAATCTTGTCTTTATGTTGCAATCAGCTTTTGAAAAGAAGCCTTTTCCCATGAAAATTGTTCATACCTGCCATCCTCCACCATCACAAAGTTCGATCGGCTAATAGTAGCATCGCGTACTTGTGAAAACAAAAAATTATGAATAAAGTATAGGATGGACATGTTCAAAGCATCGGTGTTGTTGTCGAAATTTTCTACCTTGAATCGCTGTACAAAAATGCACTTTTTGACAGTATGTTTAGAACTTGAAAAATACTTCGCCATTAATACGGACTTAGATGAATGAGTATACAGATGTTCCTCAATGTTCCCAGTACATTTAAGTCCAGATATTAAAGCAAACTCTGAAATAGTAAATTTCAGAATAGTTCCCTGCACATAAACGTGAATTTCATTCGGATTTTCTTACTCTAACTTAAGCATAAGTATATATTTGAAAATCTGACCCTGAAAATTACATTGTGGCATGTCCAGAAAGGACCCAAAGATTGTTTGACGAAAAATATTGTAAGTTTCTTCACCAGCACAATTCTTTATATCTGAATCAAATACGCGGTTGCAATAACTACCAAAATACAAAGAATGCACAGGAACATTTTTTATCCGATATTTCATACCCTATTGAAAATAAAGAACACATAATATGTGAGCCTATATGGTCAAAAGATATACTGTACATAACAACTAGTCATTTCATTACATATCTAATAACATCTAACACATGAACAAATATATGGACATTACATAAAAAATCATGAATATAAACAAGGAATTTAATTACATATACAACAACACATGACATGTATGTGTTATAAATATACATAGGTACTATTCATAACCTTAAACACATGGTAACATATGTATATTTAATAAATATACATATGTTAGATGTATATAAACACAACAATACACAAGAAAATAAAATAAAGACAACTCTTTTGTATATGAATTACACATACATATGTAATATTTGATACCTCAAAAACAGTATACACAACAAAAAATAACTCATATATAAATATGATTTACATATACAAATATAAATATTCAATGCATCAAAACACAGTACACAAAACACACATAATAGAATTTATGTATATGTTCAACAGCATAAAAAGAATAATGTATGTGTATAACACATACATGCTTACTAATAGATACAAGCAGTAACCACATATGTATATGAACTACAAAAATCAAGGTGTTCAAACCAATAGCATCAACAAAAATGTATATGCAGAATATATAGACAGAGTAATTTTGTATTTGTACATCCAATTTTCACACTTAACTTCATAATATGTATAACAAATGCATACTTACTAATAGATACAAGCAGTAACCTTCTATGTATATGAACTACAAAAATCAAGGTGTTCAAACCAATAGCATCAACAAAAATGTATATGTAGAATATAATACAAAGTAATTTTGTATTTGCACATTCAATTTTCACACTTCACTTTATAACTTCAATAAACAATCACAACAGTTAAATATCATTTTCAAAAAACACAATATACCAATATTAAAAAAATATTATAAAAGATGAAATACCTTTGGTAAACGAGGCCGACCATTATCCTTTTTTTTCAATTTTCTTGATGATTCTCCAATTTCTTTTTTTGACCTTGAATTTGATGCTTTAATAATTTTTTTCATCTTAATGGGGTCGTTAAGATTTTTTAATCAGTTTTCATCAAAATTAGGTTCCTCATTATCAAATACTACGGGAACGACATTAACTAGCGAATTTGTTGTCTCGTTATTATCTAGCTGAGTTAATCCTAAACTAAAGGAAGGATAATCCTCCATTAACAAAGTACGAAGTTGCTACTTTATTACTTCAAATAGAAGATTTAAAAAAAAAAAAAAAATGCAGATGATTAAACTATAATTTGGTAAAGTAAAGCCCCATAAAATTAGTAAATCAAAACATGCAACAAAATCTTATTTGAAAATTCTCGAAAATTTTAACTATGTAATGAAATATTTTCTTAACAATACTCAAAAATTAAACATTTAGAATGTTAAAAGAAGATTCAGTTAAAATTGAAGAAGATTAAGTTGAAATTGAATACCCTTGACTAGGAGTTGGACAGATACATGATTAATTTCAAACTTGGAAACTGTCGCTTGATTGTAGCCGTATTTTTTGGAGAGAAAAAGTGAGCGTAAAAAGGGACCGGTTTAGCCGTACTTTGAGGGAAGATTTGCTGAAAGTAAAAAAAAGGTTTGTATGTATATGTGATTTATGAGGGAGAAATTTAAAAAATGGTGTAAATGTAATATGTTTGGGGGATATGGGATATTTTGTAATAAATGAAACATAACATGTGGGTTTATGTAATTTTTAGATACTATATTAATTTTAAAATTTTAAAATGAAAATCACTTTTAAAATTTTTACTGTTAACAACAGTGGACAACATGTTCAAATATGAAGTTATTGTTTCATATTACTCGTGTTTTCTTCATTCTGATTGTACCTATCAAGACAACCTGAACTTGTCTAGTCTTGATGTAACTTTTAGGTATATCTAAGATATGTCTAGTGGGAGATTTGATGTAGAGATACTCATTTCCTACCATATCTTCATTTCCTACCATATCTAAGTAATCCTTTAACACTATATTGTATGATTTTAAATATCTCATAAGTTATTCTTGATGAAAGGGTTAGTGAATTCTTTTATTTAAACTCACTCACTAGTCACTACGCGGCAAATATTTGAGGAATACATGTGGCTATTATCTTTCGGAATCATTTCTGCATTAAATAGTTCTTATGTTAAATCAGCAAATGATGAATGAGCTATAAAACATCACTGATGAAGTGTTAAAAAGTGTTGTTTCCATAAGACATAAGGCAGAAACTTTATCTTGTGTTTTTTATTCAATTCTAAAGTAAACTGTTATCTTTGGCTTAGAGTAGAGTCTACCAAATTTCACTTTAATATGGTATTACCAAATACAATACCGTACCGAACCGAAATTTAATTTACCGATTACCGAACTACCAAATCGAAATTTAATGGTATGATATTTGGTATATACTTTCATTTACCGATTATCGAATTACCGAATTCAAATTATGATAATACCAAACTGAATATCGAACGCTCACCCCTAGTTGAAGCACTTGAATTTTTCTTTCAAATGTGAACTTGAAATATTTAGACTTTTTTTATAACCAGTTGACATCAGATATCCATTGGTCTAACTTGGGCCCTATTGTAATATCAAAATTCATGAGATTATTATTTAGGAAAAATTACATCCTACCACAATTTAATTTATCATAACTATTTAAAATTTTAATTTTTTAAAATAATTATATAAATTCATGATTTTACTTAAAAGTACATCACTAAAGAATGTGATATATTTGTGTAAAATTAAGTAATTCAAAAAAATATGATACATTCGTGTAAAATTAAGGGATAGATTCGGAAAAATGTGACGCATCTTCATAAAATTAAGTGAAGTATATAAAAAAGATGACGTATTCATATAGACTAAATAAATTATTTTTAGTAATTTTGAAAAAAAATTAAAATAAAAAATAATTAGCTTCAAAATGATTAGAATTTATGTAACTTTTACTACTATGTACCGGTCCAAACAAAATGTGATGTCCACTTCAAAATCATCCATAATACATCCTAGTTATTTATGGGAAGAAATCTTCTGTTGAAGTTTCATTCAACAACTCTATGGCTTGGGAGTGTTGCTCCAGAATAGACCCTCCAATGTGGGATTTGGGTATGAGTGGGTTCTATTACGGATAGATCACTAGTAATTATCTTATCATATTTATTTAATATTTTTTATTTAGTTACATCTCATTTCATATTTTATGTAAATGTATCCGAGACAATATATATCTAAAAAGTTGAGTAATATATTCAAAGATAGTATGTATCAGAAAAAAGTTATGTATTTGAAAATAGTATGTATCAAAAATTAACTTATGTATCTTGAATCTGATATTATATACTATGTACCAGCAACGTAATGTATCGAAAAAAATGTAATGTATTCAAAATATTAATTTTTCGAGCAACATAATCTATCAAAAAACGTGTAGTATTCGAGATGTAGTTATTTTATAAATTTTGTGTAATATTGAAAGATATGGGATAGGAAGTAATTAGCTCCCATAGTAATGAGATTTATGGAGGTTTGGCTTCTTCAAGAACATTTTTCAATTGATGACCCTTGAAGTTTTTTTTCCATGGTATATAAGAAAAAAGTTACACAAAATGTCCATTAAATTAAATTTTTACATAGAAAATAGGAAAAGTTCTTTTGGCCACAATTGTTTTTGCCACAATTTGATCACAATAGAAAAAGGTTATGTTCATACTATGAACTTGTTAATTTTTGAATATTTTTACCTTTTTTAGTTTAAAAATTAAATAATTTTATCTATTTTTAAAAAATAATATAATATTTTATTATTGTGATCAAATTTAAATCAAATTTTTATAATCATTTAGCACTATCCTAAAAAATAACCTACTTTTTGTTATTTACTTGAAATGACCAATCGACCATTATTATTTCAAAAAAGGGCCAATCGGCCTTTATCTTTTCAATGGAAGTGACCAGTCAATCATTTTCTTACCATCCCAAATTATTTGTCTGCTATAGGGTGTGTTTGGTTCGAAAGAGAATATTTTTTCTAGGAAAATATTTTCCTGAAAAATAAGTTGATTTCTTACTTATTTTCTTATTTTTGATTAGTGGATGAAAAATATTTTTTAAAAAATATTTTCTAATATTTAGTTGATGAATGAACAAATATTTTTCAAAAAATATATTTTAGGGGGATGGGGGTAGGAGTAAGGGTGGTGTCGGGTGATAGGGTATTGGAGGTGCGATAGATGATTTTGAGAATTGTATGAACATTTCAACTTTAAAGTGAAGTTGAAAGAGAATTTTGAAAAATATTTTCCGTACTTTTTAATGAGAAGTTATTTTTCTTAGATTTAAGAAAAATAAGTTAGTTTGAAAAATATTTTTCAAAACATATAACTCAATCAAACATAAGAAAACTAGAAAATATTTTTTGATAAATATTTTCCTTTGTACCAAACACACTTAATTAAAAAAAGACCGTTGAAATACATATACACGCAATAAGTGATGGCGGACCCACACTGAAGGAGGGTGAAGAATGTGAATGCCATGTTTTATCATTTCATTTTGTTCTCTTCTCAACCTTCAATAATAAATTATTTAATGAATATCTTCTTTTAATCTCAAAATTATTTTATATTTTAAACGTCATGACTCGATATTATTTGTTCTTAATATTTCGACTTAGTGTCGAATAATGTTAAGTTATTCGTTTTCTTTTATTACGTGGAAATACATGATAGTCAAATAAATATTAATATCAATATAATATATATATATATATATATATATTATATTATATTATTATTTATATAATATTGATAGATGATTATACATCATTTAACAACATCGATTTATTACATATCTAGTTAGACAATATCGATACACGTTTATTCATACACATTATATATTATTTATACAATATTGATACACACTTATACACCATTTGTATAATATTGATATATTACATAAGTATTTATACAATATCGATATATTACATATACACTCTAAACTAGTTGTACATCGTGTGTGCATGATTATACATCATTTATATAATATCAATGCACGTTTATACATTATTTATACAAGATTGATACATTACATCAATCCTACATAACTATTTATGCAATATCAATACATTACATATATACTGGATAACTATTTGTACATCATATATACATTTTATACACATTTATACAATATTAATACATTAAAAAAAGTTGTACTAAAAGAGATTGAAAAAAAACAGAAAAGAATTTTAAAAAAGAATGCTTCTTTTTTTCTTTTACAGTACTACCGATAAAAAAAGGAAAAAAGGTTTAATGTGTTGTAAATAAATATCCTAAAATATGCTAAAAATGAAAGAGGAGAGGAGAGAGATCTAATAAGAAAAGATTTTGTTTCTTCTTCTTCTTCTTCTTGGTGTATTTAACAATGTAACATATAGGCAAGAGTAGGTGTAAAAAGTGTAGTATGTGAAAATACATTTACAAAAGATATATATTCTCTACACGCTACAATACTATATGTAATAGGTGTAGTATGTGAAGTATGAGTATTATGTGAACATCCACAAATAACTTATTTACAATACTCCCCCTTGGATGTTCATGTAAAAGAAAAATTCTAAAAGAAATAAGATGTACATAGCGGTTTGTAATACGTCTTGTTTGCTGCCTCATTAAAAACCTTACCAGGAAAACCAGTGGGACAAAAACCTTGGTGAAGGGAAAAAGAGTGCAGCGCGTATTTACTCGCCCTGATAAAAACATCACTTAATATATAGGAGACGACACATCCCAATTTTGTGTCTCAACTTCTCAAAGGTTGATGTTGGCAATGCTTTAGTGAACATATCTGTCAGTTTATCGCTTGAACGAACTTGTTGAACATCTATTTCACTCCTCTTTTGAAGATCATGAGTAAAGAATAATTTTGGCGAAATGTGTTTTGTTCTATCTCCTTTGATGTATCCTCCTCTTAATTGAGTTATGCATGCTGTGTTGTCTTCATATAATATTGTTGGAATATTCTTCTTCAAAGTAAGGCCACATATTTCCTGAATGTGTTGAGTTATTGACCTCAACCAGAAACATTCTCAACTTGTTTCATGAATGACTATTATCTCTGCATGATTTGAAGATATAACAATCATGGTTTGTTTTGTTGAACGCCATGATATAGTTGTACCTCCACATCTAAACAAATAACATGTCTGAGATCGACCTTTATGTGGGTCAGATAAATATCCTGCATCTGCATAACCAAATAATTGTGAATCAGACTCATTTGAATAAAATAGTCCCATATCAATAGTTCCTCAAAGATATCTAAATATATGCTTAATACCATTCCAATGTCTTCGTGTCGGGGAAGAACTAAATCTTGCTAATAAATTTACAACAAAAGATATATCTGATCATGTATTTCTAGCAAGATACATCACTGCCCTAATTGCACTAAGATATGGTACCTCAGCACCAACAAATTCTCCATTATTTTCATGAGGTCGAAATGTATCTTTATTAATATCAAGTGATCTCACAACCATTGGGGGTACTCAATGAATATGCTTTATCCATATAAAATCTCTTTAAAATATTTTCAGTATATGTCGATTGATGGACAAATATTTTATTTGTAAAATGTTTAATTTGTAGACCAAGACAAAATTTTGTCTTTCCGAGGTCTTTCATTTCAAATTCTTTTTTCAAACATTCTATTGTCTTTGGAAGCTCTTCAGGAGTTCCAATAATATTCAAATCATCAACATATATAGCTATTATGAAAAATTCAGATCCAGGCCTTTTAATAAAGACACAAGGATAGATTGGGTCATTTTTATACCCTTCTTTAAATAGGTATTCGCTAAGGCAATTATACCACATGCATCCTGATTATTTTAATCCGTATAAGGATTTCTGAATCTTGATTGAATAATTTTCTCGAGAAGTCTTATACGCATTAGGTATTTTGAATCCTTCAGGAATTTTCATATAAATATCATTGTCTAATGAGCATATAAGTAAGATGTGACAACGTCCAAAAGATGAATATCAAGTTTTTCAAGAACTACCAAATTAATAAGATACCTGAAGGTGATTGCATTCACCACCGAAGAATATGTCTCCATATAATCAATGTCAAGTCTTTGCAAAAATCCTTGTGCCATAAGTCCTGTTTTATATCTTACGACTTCATTTTTCTCATTTTGTTTGTGCATAAAATCCATTTGTACCCCCACTGGCTTTATACCTTCAGGTGTTTGGACTATAGGTCTAAAAACTTTGCATTTTTCAAGCGAATCCAATTCAATTTTGATTACATCTTTTCATTTTGGTCAATCATTTCTCTGTCTACATTCTTCGACAAATTTTGGTTCAAGATCCTCATCTTATTGCATTATTTCATTAGCAATATTATAAGCAAAAATATTATCGACAATTATATCATTTTGATTTTATATTTTTCTCGATAAGACATAACTGACTGAGATCTCTTTATTTTCATTATTTTCAGGTACCTGAACCTTTTCTGAGGTTTCATCAATTGTTATGTGTTGCTGCTCTTCATGAGTACCTTCCTTCATATTATGATTATTTTGATCATTTGCTCTTCTTTTTTTAGGATTTTTATCTTTAGAACCGATTGGTCTACCACGTTTTAAGTGTGGTTTAGACTCATTTGCATTACTCAATTGTCCTATCGGGACATCAACTCGAATAGGAGCATTAGCAGCTGGAATTTGAGATTTTGTAATTCTGGATAGGTCAGTGAATGCATCTGGCAGTTGATTTGCAATGTTTTGCAAATGAATTATCCTTTGAACTTCTAGTTCACATTTATTTGTACGAAAATCTAAGGGAGATAATGATAATGCATTCCAGTCTATCTTCCTTTCCAATTGCTTATTTTTTCCCCCTAATGTTGGATATATTATTTCATCAAAATGACAATCAGCAAATCTTGCCGTAAATAAATCTCCAGTTATAGGTTCTAAATATTTTATAATAGAAGAAGATTCATATCCAACATATATTTTCAATCTTCTTTGAGGACCCATTTTTTTGCATTGTGGTGGAGCAATTGGAACATATATCGCACATCCATAAACTCTTAGATAGAAAATATTTGGCTCTTGACCAAAAATTAATTGTAATGGGGAGACTTTATGATAACTTGTGGGCCTTATCCGGACAAGAGCTGTTGCATGCAAAGTAGCATGACCCTATATCGAAATGGGAAGTTCTGTTCTCATAAGCATTGGTCTAGCGATTAATTGGAGGCGTTTAATCAATGATTCTGCTAGACCATTTTGAGTATGAACATGAATAACCGGATGTTCAATTGTTATTTCAGTTGATATACAATAATCATTAAAAGCCTAGGATGTAAATTCACCCACATTATCAAGACGAATTGTCTTTATTATATAATCTGGAAATTGTGCTCTTAACTTTATTATTTGAGCAAGTAATCTTGCAAATGCCAAATTACGAGTTGATAATAAACACACATGTGACCATCTTATAGATGCATCTATTAAAACCATATAATACTTAAATTGTCCACATGGAGGGTGAATAAGCCCACATATATCACCCTGTATACGTTCCAGAAATACAGGGGATTTAATTTCCACTTTCATTATTGATGGCCTAGTAATTAATTTACCTTGAGAACATGCAACACAAGAGAATTCTTTAAATTGAAGAATCTTCTAATTCTTCAATGAGTGTCCATATGAATTCTCAATTATTTTGCGCATCATATTAGAATCGGGATGGCCCAACCGGTCATGCCAAATAATAAAACTGTTTGAATTAGTAAACTTTTGATTTACTATGGCATGTGTTTCAACAGTGCTAATACTTGTGTAGTATAAGCTGGAAAAAAGAGCGGGTAATTTTTCAAGTATATATTTATTACCCGACACTATTGTAGTAATATAAAGATATTCAATTTTTCTATCATTTGTAGTCTCAATATGATTGCCATTTTGGCGAATGTCTTTGAAACTTAATAAGTTTCTTTGAGACTTACTACAATATAATGCTTCATCAATCATCAAATTTGTTCCTCCGAAAAGTAATAAGTTAGCTTTTTCGGAGCCTTCAATTAATCTTGTACTACCACATATAGTATTAACATTGATTTCTTTCATCACCAAATAAGAGAAATATTTCTTATCTTTTAGAATAGTATGTGTGGTAAAACTATCTATAAGACATATGTCATCGTAACTTATTTGAATCCAATTGATGACTGGTAAATTTCCATATTCTTCAAATAAAAAAAACATATCATAAGAAATTTGAAAAACTAACATAAGAAATGTAGAAATTAGAAATACATGGTACTTTAATAAAACAGAAAAATATAATTGCAAATAAAAGAAAATAATAACTTTCTTTATAATTTATGCTCAACTAAGGTGATCAGTTCTTCAATCAATGTCCTCATAGAAATCTTCACCGTTCAAATGGGTAATAGCTGAGAGGCCCTTAAAGTCATCATCATTGTAAGCATGATTTGCCTCAACATCATTATATGCATTTGATGGGCTGCTTCATCATCATTACCCCGAAAGGTCAAGTGTACTTCCACATCATTTTCTTTTCTTTTAAGGGAAGCTTGATAAAGTTTGACAAAATGATCAGGCGTACGACAAACACGTGCCCAATGACCTTTATACCACATCAGTGACAAATATTAACTTTACCCTTTGAAGGATTATTTTGAGAAGCTTTATTATTTTTTTGTTTCTTTCCACCATTATGACGAAAATTATTTCGTCCTCTGCCATGACCTCATCCACGTCCACGACCATGGCCTCGACCATGATCATGATAATAATTCTGCCTTATTTCAGGCTGATCATGTGCTGCTACAACATTCGCTTCAGGGAATGGGGCAGATCCAGTGGGACGAGCTTCATGATTTTTCATTAACGAAGTATAATTCTACTCTGCCACAAGTAGGCATGTAATCAATTCTGAATATTTCTTAAATCCTTTTTCACGTATTGTTATTGTAGCAATACATTAGAAGCATGAAAAGTGGAAAAAGTTTTCTCTAGTAAGTCCTCATCGATGATGGTTTCTCCGCATAATCTTAATATTGACCTTACTTTATGAATAGCAGAATTATACTCAACCACAGTTTTAAAATCTTGAAATCAAAGGTGTATCCAGTCATATTTAGTTTTTGGTAATACCGTCAATTTTAAGTGGTGATATCGTTCCTTCAAGTTGGTCTACATTTCTAGTGGATCTTTCACAGTTAAATATTCAGTTTTTAATCTTTCGTGGAGGTGATGACGAAGAAAAATCATGGTTTTCACATTATCTTGACAAGTTGCGTTATTTTCTTGTTTGATAGTATCCCCAAGACCTCTAGCGTCAAGGTGAATTTCAGCATCAAGGACCCATGATAAATAATTCTTTTCGGTAATGTCCAGTACCACAAACTCAAGTTTTGATAAATTTGACATAGTGAAACAATCATAAAAAGATTATTAAGTTAGATATAATGATATTTTCAAAATAAGATAACCATCTCAAATAAATTTAAATAGAATCATCTATTGTTAATAGATTATTATCAAAAGGTTGTTTCCTTTAGCAATTTATATTTTTTTGTGTGTGTAGAGTCTGGAAACAAATAGTTACATAATAAATACGTACCTTCTAAGGGATCTCGTGCTGATAACGTGTTGTAAATAAATATTCTGAAATATGCTAAAAAAGAAAGAGGAGAGGAGAGAGATCTATATTAGAAAAGGCTTTGTTTCTTATTCTTGTTCTTGGTGTATTTAACAATGTCACATACCATGCCTTTTATAGGCAAGAGTAGGTGTAAAAAGTGTAGTATGTGAAAATACATTTACAAATGATATGTCTTCTCTACACGCTACAATACTATGTGTAATAGGTGTAGTATGTGAAGTATGAGTATTATGTGAACATCCACAAATAACTTATTTACAATATAATGGTCATTTTAAATAATAATAATAAGCAAAACCTTAACTCTTTTTTATTGTGACCTATTTGTTTCTTTGTATATAAATGAAATCCCCCCCCCCCCCCCCTTCCTTTTTTTTTCCTAAAACAACTCAATCAATAATCCCATTGTTGAGGCTTCTATTAGTGGATACCCATTCCTGGACCTCACACTCTCTTGAGGCCCAAAAATTATTGTCCTTCTTTGTACTTGGTGGATAGGAGAAATTTTACGAAAGTGATGATAGTGATCAGTACATCTAGATAATTGTAAAAAAAACATAATTCGATCCACTAAAACTCTCGTTATGTGTAACATTCAAAGAAAGACTGGACCACGAAGATCTATTGTTTGCAGCCTATAGAAGATTTAATTTCCTTGCATTATCAGTAGATGCAAAAATCTATCTCACGAACTTGTAACACTTGTTCGGCCATGTTAGCAGTGGGAGAATGTAGCTTATTGACTATGGATTCATTTGAATTTATAATTGTCGGCGTGGAACATAGATATATACATAAAAAACTATTTAAATCTCAACTGATTAATTTTAACTGCTCAATGAGTTCAATATTAATAATATTAAAAGGTGAACTCGTTGAATTTAAGTCATGAATCGATCACTACAAGACATGACTAGAGTGGAGAAATTATCTATTTTAGTAACATGATTGGGCTTATATGCTTGGGAAATTTTTCATAGGTTTAGGTGAGGAAATTTGCCTTATTGGTGCAAGTTGTCTATGATGGGAAACTTTGGAGAGCTTGGTGGAAACTTGTGCATGATGTTGGCGTTGTTCTTTGATTTGAAGTGAAGTGGAGGAAAGAAGGAAAAATTATTGCAAAGAGTTAGCCATGAAATAAAGAAAAGGTATCTCGTGAAATTAGTTAAAAGAAAAGGTATCTCGTGAAATTCGTTGAGGTGTGCGTAAGCTGGTTCAAATATCACGACCATAAAAAAAAAAGTATTTTGTAATAGATATATTCATAGAGTCATTTTATCAAGCCAACCAAATATCTTCCTTTAAAAGAAAAAATGGCAAACTTACATCACTTAGAGTTAAAATCGTTTAAATATTGGTACAAGTGAATATGTTAAGATCTAAATATTCAACACATTCTACAAAATATACACACAAGGTGCCAAAAGGGCCAACGAGGATTGATTGTGATAGAGTAAAAATTACTAATTCATCCTTAATCAGAGGTCTTGAATTCGAGTCTTCCTATATACAGAATTACCTTTGTTAGGAAGCACTTTGCCCCCTAATGTGGGACTTTCAAATGCCAATTCTGGTTTAGTTCGACTTCAATATGGATAGCAGATGCTGGGTACGAAACGAAAAAAGAAAAATGTCCAAAGAAAAAAGCAAAAAGGATCCGACTTATATCACTTAGAGTTAAAATCATTTAAATATTGGTACAAGTGAATATGTTAAGATCTAAATATTCAACACATTCTGTAAAATATACACACAAAGTGCCAAAAGAACCAACGAGGATTGGTTGTGATAGAGTAAAAATTACTAATTCATCCTTAATCAGAGGTCTTGAATTCGAGTCTCCCTGTATACAGAATTGTCTTTGTTAGGAATCATTTTGCCCCCTAATGTGGGACTTCCAAATGCCAATTCTGATTTAGTTCGACTTCAATGTGAATAGCAGATACTGGGTACGAAGAATGCCCAAAGAAAAAAGCTAAAAGGGTCCAACTTATATCACTTAGAGTTAAAATTATTTAAATATTGGTACAATTAAATATGTTAAGATATAAATATTCAACACATTCAGCAAATATACACACAAGGTTCCAAAAGGACCAACGAGGATTGATTGTGATAGAGTAACAATTACTAATTCATCCTTAATCATAGCAGGTATGAAACGGTAAAAGAAAAATGCCCCAAAAAAAAGCAATCATAGCAGGTACGAACCAGTAAAAGAAAAATGCCCAAAAAAAAGCAAAAAAGATCCGACATGCCGGACTCAAACCAGCGATTTCAGCAACGGCTGCAGTCCTCCGCTCTACCAACTGAGATAAGACTACTAGTTGTTTTATAATACAGTTGTTCTTATTGTACTCATAATCTTACAAGCAAAACATATCTTCTATTTGTTTGTTAATTTGGTAAATTTAAGGTGCAAATAAATCTTTTTCATTTTTTCTCTGTCTAGATTCTATATTTCAACAGTTTACAGTCTAAAATTATTATAAAAAAATTTACATTGTTAGTCTGTGATTTAAATTCAAGTTTCTTGTCACGGCTTGGTGATATGGCCGTGCATCCACCATAAAAATTGTATCGCCCATTTTTCGATTCTATTGTTAAGTAAGTAGAAATAGTTGCTATTCTAGAGATTTTAAAATTTTCAAATAATTTTTGTGATAATATACTAAAATTTCACATGTAAAACATCAAAACTTTACTACTATAACTACTTGTCAGTAGAGCCATCAAAATGGGCTTGGCCCTTGAGGCTGATCCAACCCAGCCCGTTATTTGGATTGGGTTGGGTTATGATATTTGAGCTCATTTAAAACTGAGGCTTATAAGCCCAGCTTAAGTCAGTCCGCTGGTCCTTGAGGCTAGGCTGAGCCAGCCTGTGGGCTATAAGACTATTGAACTAAAATTAAAAATCTATAACTATTATGAAGGAAAAAGTGATAACTAGGAATAGAAGTTACTGAATAAGTTTAATATCCTACATAATACTTAACTTATTAAGTGTTAAATCTTAATCTCCAAGTATAGATGTTTCATTGATTGTTTTTATCCAATTCAAATTTAAAACTAAATGAAAAATGTTAGCAAAAAGAATTAAAAATATAAATAGTGATTAGTCAACAAATTCTAGCTAGTATCTTATACAACATTTTACTCATTTAGCATTAAATCGCTAAGACTAAAATTTCTAACCATAAATATAAAAATTTCAGCCATCATGAAATGTTCAAACATTTGTTGCAGTTATTAGAAATCGATAACACAACATTACCCAAATTCAAAGTGACAATATTTTAAAGTAAATTTTAAATAATATTAATTTTTGATATATAACGTTCTGATATTGTTTAACTTATTTTAAATTTGCATATGAATTTATATGAAGGTGATGTTAATTAAAATAATTTAGTCAACGAATTCAAATATGTTTGACGATGTATTAGTATTGACAATAATACAAATCATCGTAAAATTATGTACTTTATATAATAATATGTTAGACATGTGAATGAATTATTCTATTAGTTCAAATATAGATTGAAAAAGAAAATCTAACGAAAAATCGATAAAAATAAAGGGTTAGCCCACCCCAACCCGCGACCCTTTTAGGGCTGGATTGGGCCATATATTTTAAGGACCTTTAAAGTGAAGGGTCAGCCCGCCCTAGCCCATCAAATTCTTTGGCCCGTTAGGCTTGGGTTGGGTTGGGTTGGGCTAGCCCATTTTGACAGCTCTACTTGTCAGTGATAAAGAGTAAAAAGTAATTTAATTGTGGAGTTCACATCAAATAGAAAAGGAATGAGTGATCATTTTATATGGTTTTGAATAATCTTCATCTCTTGAGATTGATTTTAAGATTTAGGTTCAAAATTTATTTATTTATAGAAAGATTACTTAAAACCACAATTTCAATTTATATTATCGTGCAATATGTCAAATTCCAAAACTAATTATAAATATCCCATTTTATAATTTTTCTCTTTATAATTCATATGCATAACTCTATCTTCCCATTTATACATTTTTTTGCCTTATAAAGTATCCACAATCAAGGAGTCACATTTACAAGGTAACCAAGTTTGAATACAAAACTGAAAACCCCCATCTTGGATCAAAAACCACGACTTTTGCCTCTCCTCCCTCAAAATTCACACTCTTTCAACCCTCAGATTCACTCAAAACCTCATTCGATCTCTATTTTCTTCATTCTTTACACTCTATACTTTCTCAATTATGTATCTGCCCCGCTCGAGTTTTGAATCCTAAACCAATACTCTTAAAGTATCGATTTCCTCCATTTGCCTGCCTCTTTCCCTCCCATGTCTTCTTAGAGATGTCCAATCATATAGAAACAACAAACACGCAAATCTTATTTTATTTTATACATGGTAAGATGCACCAGAAAGTTTGGATCGATGCTGGTGATATCATTCTTATTGGAAGAAAAGAAAAAAGAGGAAGAAACAAAAAGAGGAAGAAACAAAATGAGAAAGAAAAAAAGGAATGTATATGTATGAAATTTGACATTGCCGAAAGTTTTTATGGCACATCATATACATATGTATGAAATTTGTTGTTACTTCATTCCATATACATAATGTTCTTATGTATATGAGCTCATACACTTAAATTTGTTATGTATATGTGGTGAAAAAAATATTAATGAGTTGTTTATTTCAAAACATATACGTTATAAGTTATGTGTATGTTATACATTAACAGTGTTATACATAGCACAATTATGTATATCAACACATATACATAATTCAGTTATGTATATGTATTGAAACAAATACTTTTAGACTGTTGCATTTTCAAAACATATACATTACAGAGTTATATGTGTAGACACGTAATTTTGTCCCTCCAAAATAGTCAATTTTTAATCATTTGCCTTACTTTATCATACACCCCTACCCATTTAATAATTTACCCCACAAGAATCTAAATAACAAGCACACAACAAAAATAACAACCCCGCTAACTAATTTTGACACCTCACACCCATACCTCCACACCCTAGCACATACCCCCTAGGCCCCCCTCTCCCACTCACATTTTTCACATACCCAGTGAACATAATACACACAACACACAGATCATAAGGAGGGATTCTCACGCTCTCATCTTCACACAACCACACACGTAGTAGAAATTACACACATCACAGCAACAAAATTCACTCACAATAAGCAACACTATACACACTTTCATATACTCACACACCGACACACACAGTTTTACACACACATAGAGTCGTTGTATCTATCCAGCCGACGGAAAACATACACCAGCCGCCGTTCTCACTGAAATCGCCACCAGAAAAAGGAGCTACGAGTCGTTATTTGCCTACCATTCCAGCAAAATTCTCCGATTTGGGTCACTGTTCCAGCAAAAATTATCATTTGATCATTATTTTGGTGGAAAGCTACCGAGAAACCGTACACAGTCCCGTTCTCCAGTAAGCCATGGGATTTGGTATTCGATTTGTTGGTCGTTATTGAAGTCTCGATTCGAGATTCGCTGACGCGGATTCTCTCTTTTTCATTTGAGTACTGAATATCGAAAGGTCCATCTCTATAACTCTTGCTCTTTATTTTATTTTAATTTAGTATATCGATGTTGTAATTATGTGTTGGGTAATTACAATTGTTTGATTTTGTTTATGTTATGATTATGTGCTTGATGATGTAATTTTGGTGGTATGTGAAACGAATTTGAGTAATTTGATGGTGTGATTGATAAAAATGAAGTTGGAGGCAGGAATTGAAAGTCGATAAAAGTTGAATATTGGCCTGCTGCATTTTTGATTGATTTGTTGATTTAAAAATAAATAGTAATTGTTAAACTCAACAGTATCATGATAGGTCAAAACGGGTAGGCAAACAGTAGGCTCAGGTAGGCAAATTTAGATCTTGCGGATTATGGAATTTTTGACCTATTTGTTGAATGGTTTTGATCTTCTTGCATTGAAAAAATGTATTCATTTAGCTGGGGAATGCCCTGAGGTCATTTGTATTTATTCACCAGTAAATTCTCCGAAGTATTTTGTACCCCGAGGGAGTTGTACTCGAAGATGGTGTGTGATCAAGGCCCGTGGCACCAGGTGGAACGTAGTTTAGGATTAGTGTAGGTTAGTGTAGGTTTACATTTCAGTACCTTTTTATTTTGGGTCTATAATAAATTGGAATGGACACTAAATTTGGTTTTGTTTGTTTGATTGTTTGTTACGTGTTTATGTGTTTGTTAGTTTATACAACCATCGTGTTCATGCTAGCCAATATACTCTACAGAGTGACCGTGGTCGAACCATAGGATCGAGGGGTGCCTAACACCTTCTCCGTAGTCAACAGAATTTCTTACCTAGAATCTCTATCGCGGATTAGTTTTTAGAGTCGAAATCATTTTTTCGAGCTTATTTTTGAGTTGTATAGACTTAGTTTGACACTATAGGTGTATGGATATTTTATTTGTGTTATTATTTTATCATTGTTGGATACATACGTGCTCTTTATTTACAGTTTTTCTTTTTGTGTTACTGTTTTATATCTCGCATCATTTGCATAACCCGAGTCATTTCTTTTGCAACAAGTCCCGGATTACACGTCGTGTACACAAACTCTAGTTGAGTCACCCTCAGTTTAGGAGGGGGAGTCATCGGACGTATGGGGTGGGTGGAAAGCTGTCGCAGCCACTATCGACCATATGCTCCCCCGAACAGCCTTGCTAGTGGACCTCAGCCTAGGTCAACCTTTAGGTCATGCTTATCTGCATCATATTGAGACCTAGAGGGATCCACTCGGTCCTTTGTAGGAGACTCACTTCTAAAGCATCCTTACGTCCTAATTGTTGTATCTTTGAGGATAACAGGGTAATTGGACTGATTGATTTGGGAAAGCATGTGTTAGAATTAAAGGAGCGTGTGTTTAGGAAAGGAAAAAAAGAGTTTCATAGTTTTTAGTGTACTTTACGGCTTTTGTTGTTCACCATTTAAAAATTCAAAAAGCTTTTTTACCTTTTGCACTCATTTACTCAAAAAACAAAACATCAAAAAGATTTTGCTTTGTTTTCTTTAGCAAGAATTCATAATTCAAAATTTTCAAAAACATTTTTTTAATAAGAGCTTTTTATAAAGAAAATTCAAAAAGATGGCAGAAGTTTTGTACATTTCATATAATGAAAATATCAAAAAGATTTTTTTCCATAGTTATTGGTGTTAGTTTTATGTGAAGTGTCAAATTGAAAACTCAAAAAAGATTTTATTGCCGTTTTTCATCATCTATATTTGGTCGTGTCTCTCAAGTCAAGATTTAGTTTTGTCCTTTAATCCTAAATTATTCAATCTAGATGAACTACGCACACCTAATTCTCCTCTTACGGGGGTGAGATACGTAGGCAACCCTTCTAGGGTTCGTTAATCTTATTTAAAAAATTCAAAAAGATTTTCTTCGCTCTTCATTTAGAGTAGGTGTTTTATATACATCTTTAAAAGAAAACAACAAAAATATTTTCCTTTGATAGTTTCAAGTTTCATTTTCATAAGAAATTCAAAATTGAAAATCCAAAAAGATTTTTCTTTGGTAATCATAGGTTTCATTTCGCATAGTGAGCTGAAAAATTCAAAAAGATTTTCGTCAATTCTTTTGACAATTTTTTTCTCTTCTTAAAGTTTCAAGAAAAAAAAAGAGTTCGATTGGCCATGTTGTACCAAAACTTCATGAACTACACACACCTGATTCACCTCTCTCGAGAGTGAGATACATAGGTGCCTTTCTTCAGTTCAGTGATTTTTCCAAAGAAAGTAAAAAAGAAATGGTTTTGATAAAATGTTGAACTCTAACACGTTTGTTATCTCTTGTTCAGTTAGTTTAAGGTGGTTTGTTTATGGAATTATGGCATTGTAGTTGGTCCTCTATATCACACCAAATTCAAGTAAGGGTTAGTTGTGTCTAACAAGGATATAGAGAGTGAGATCATGGATCAAACAAAAAATCAGGAAAATAAAAGTTTAAAGCAAGATATTGACCCCATAAATACCTTGAGTTTTATAACACAATTGCCATAATGACGGAAATGCATCAAACTTAGGTCAGTGGGCAGCCTCCTCCTTCATTCCCCACTATTGACCCCGCAAATACCCTGAGTTTTCTAACATAATTGCAAGCTCCATTTGCTAATGTTGTTGATACACCACAACATGCCTCAGAATTCATTCCAAGCCAAAAGCATCACAATGCTTCTATCACTCATTCTCTAGTTTTTCAGTATAAATCTACCATATTGATAGCACCACATACTTTCTGTGCTTTTATTGCTCAACCTTCTACTGAGGCTTCCACTTTGGCTATCAATCCAACGGTTGTGCTGCCCCAATCTGCTAGTGGACCTATGTTCAATACTCTTGATGATCATTTCTATACTCCGGAGCCCATATCAATGTTAATTGGATCGCCAAAATTTCTTAATAAAAAGTCAAGCGTGCCAGAAGAGCCAGGGAAAATGGTTGGTAAAATGAAGAGTGCGGAAAATACTATGAAAAGTTTCCTAGGACCTGTGGATAAAGAAGATGTTTCATACAAAGACTGGGGCATGTCTTCTAATGTTAACCTTCCTCCAATCCTTGAGATGCCAAAATTTGAGGAGCAAGATGGACATGAGGAATCCGTGAAACATTTGGTACAATATTACAATCAATTAAGGAAAATTGAAGAGAAGAAGAATTAGAAAGATGGAGGTGCTATTGTAGTTGGACAACGAGCATGTCCAAGAAGATCACATCGTTGTTACCCTCAGTCTAAAGCCTGAGTTCATACCCAAGCTCTCTATAATCACTCTCGAAATCCACTATACTTTATTTCCTCACCTCCATATCTAGTATATTGTGTACAGTTATATGTCCAACTCCCTTCTTACTCACAATGGCGTGCACCAATACCTCAGAGTCACCCTTCAACTCCACAAATATATCAAAGCCCTTCTAGGCTCGATGTTCGATCCAAGTCAAACAATGAGAAGAGGCAGAAGACTAGAGATAGTTTCACGCTAATTGGAGAATCATATGCCAATCTGTTCCAAAGATTAGTACAATGGTGCATGATCACTCTTCTCCTTGGGCACACTCTTAATCCGTATTTAAGAAATTTTGATCCTAATGTACGATGTGCATATCATTATGATGTTTAGGGTCATAATATTGAAGATTGTCGGATTTGAAAAGAGAAAATGAAAAGATGATTCAAGATAAATTATTTCTGGTGCAGAACATTGACAATGGGGAAAGCTCTAGTCATGTTGATATGCAAACCAGTGGCTAAGATGTCAAGCTCAGTAATTGGGAAGTCACTCCTCTCCTTGCTAGGATGGATGTTTGGTAGTTTGTTTTATTTTCCTTTCTGTTATCTGAATTACTTCAGGGTTATAGTTCGGAATCTATCTAGTTTTATTTCTTTATTATCTTTGTTCAAATCCTTCTATCTTTCATTTTAACTAAATAGAGTGTTTCTTTTTCCTTTGTGTTTTAAATGTGTGTTATTTGTTTGTTTTCTTTACATAGTACATTTTATGGTAATTCTAGTGATACGACATGTTGGCGGAATTTCCATCTAGATCTTAAAATCCAATTTGAGCATGAACTTTGAATCAGAGGACTAAGGTTAGAAAAAGCATTTGAGAAATAGGTAGCGTGTTAAGACATTTGGTGACCATGTTGAAGCTTTCTTTAAAATTAAGGCAATTATTTTGAGAATCACAAGAAAAACTTGGTCATCAGTTGAAAAGCATAGCTCATTTAGGTCAAATAGTAGATACATGATTCATATATCAAGACAAACAGAAAGATAATCAGCTCCACAAAAGTATAAATCACTCGATGTGACAAAGGTGGAGTTGTATGTCGGGCAAGCACAAAAGAAGTAGTGACGCACAGACTCAGTTAAAGTTAGTGCTATAAAAATGTCAGGAATTATCTTCATCTTTCACTTCATAGTGCATGGTATGTACTGCATTGTCAAGGATTGATATGACGAAGGTATTTTTTTCTGCTACCCAAACATTGTGTCATCCTTTGTTTATCCCGTTTGAGCTTTAGTTTATTTTCTTGCATACCCATCTTTTTAAATCAAAATAAAGTCAGCAAATTTCAAAACAAAGTTATCGAGTAAAGAATAGAATAAAAAAAAAGAGAAAAATGTGTCAAAAGAAAGAAAAAAAGAGTGTCAAGAAAATAGAGTCAGAAAAAGTCCCAAAAAGAAAAAGAGTCAATAAAAGAGAAAAAGAAGAAAAGAAATCAGAATCAAGCAAAAAAATAAGTTGTCAGAACTACGTGTGACATGATTCTCCTCTCCCGGGAGTGAGATACGTAGGTTGCCCTACTCGGGGCTCAGTTCAACCAAATAAACAATTTAGAGTCACCTAGCCAAAAGAAACTGGGGCATAAGTTAATCCTTATTGTTTGAGCCGATTCTAAAAGTTTTAAGTCCTATACCACTTCAAGTATCGTTTAAGCCTTATGCCATCCTTTCTTTCTAACCCTATCTAAAAGCCAAGTTACAACTAAAGAACGACCTTCAGATCAATCTTTGAGAATTATAAGGTTGAGCATGCAATGCATATGATGATGCATTTTGGGAACTACTTGTCTTCCTCGACATAAAGAATCAGGAGAAAAATAAAAATGAGAGAGTCTTATTAGTGAAAATCCTTTCGGGCACCGTAAGATGATGGTAAGTTGAGTGAAATAAAATGAGAGAGCCTTATTAGTGAAAACCCTTATGGGTATAATAAGGCGATGGTGAGCTGAGAGAAATGAAAATGACAGAGTCTCATTACTGAAAACCTTCACGGATACCATAGGAAAATGGTGAGATGAGAGAAAGAAAGTGACAGAGGCTTGTTGGTGAAAACCCTTCAAGGCGCCACTAGCCGAATGAGGTCTCCGAATGCAATTGGCCCAAGGAAGTAACTCAGTTTCAGGGCCATTAACTCAAGAAAAATTAGTAGAAAGTTTGGATGGAAAGATCAGGCAGCTTAATCCAAAATGCATGGCATAATCGTTAGAGTTGAATGTTATTTTTAGATAAATTTTTCATTCTTTATTTCAGTGGGGACATTCATTGTCTTTACTTTCTTTTGAATATCTTTACTTTTGTTCTCTTAAGTCAGTTATCCAAATAAAAAAATTATTGTCATTTTTCTCGTATCTTTGAGTCAAGTCCATATCAAAATAAGTGAGAAAAGATTTTAAAATTGGCTATCGACTTCTTCAATTGCACAAAGCAAGACAAAAAGGTCAGCACATGAAAGAGACATGATTGTGAGATGAAATAAGATATGCAAAAAAAAATTTCAACAAACTTGTCTGGGAACTCATGAAAAGTACTAAGGTTCAAAGAGTTCATCTGAGGAGCATGACAAAGCAAAGATATTGTGTTTGTTTTAGAGTCACTCTTAATAATCTGAGTTTGGGTCAATGATTCAGCAAGTTAATAGCATATGTTAATGGTTGGAAGTAAGGTTAAATGTGACGAGGGCAAGAGCGATTGCCACAAACCAGACACCATGTTTTTAAACGCATAAGTTTTATTTGTATGAAACAGGAAAAATGTTACCTTCAAATCGAGGACTTCAGAGCATAAATATCAAGGGCTGCAATGCCTCACTTCTACAAATGCAGGAAGCAATGTTGCTACACAAGTTCGATAATCAAATCATGGTAAAAATTCATCATCCTATATCCTTCGGAGACACACTTCCATGTCTAAGTAATTCAAGTTTATTTATTAGGAGAGGCACTTTCTAAATTGAACCTTCACTCCTAGAAGCCACACTTTCTAGTTGAGTCCTTTCATTTAATTTTTAGGAGACGTATTTCCTTTTTTGGGTAAGCGGTATTTTTAAGGAGATGTGTTTTCTTATTTGGGTAATTCAAGTGGCATTTGTAATGAGATGCATTTCCTTGTTTGGGTAATTCAAGCGACATTGTAAGGAGACCTATTTCCTTGTTTGATTAATTCAAGCGGCATTTGTAAGGAGATGTATTTTCTTATCTGGGCAATTCAAGTAATATTTGTAAGGAAACGCACTTCCTAGGTTGTGTGATTCGAGTTTTACTTGTTAGGTGATGCACTTCCTAACCTAAGTCTTGACTCCTAGAAAATTCATTTTCTAGTCGAGTCATCCCACTTGGCCCTTAGGAGATACATTTCCTTGGTGGGTATTCAAGTTTCCCTTGTTAGGTGGTTCACTTCCTAACTTAAGCCTTTACTCCTAGAAAATGTAATTTCTAGTTGAGTAGTTAACCCTTAAGAGACGCATTTTCTTGTCAGGGTAATTCAAGTTTCACTTGTTAGAAGGTACACTTCCTAATTTAAGTCTTTACTCCTAGAAATACTTTCTAGTTGAGTAGTTAACCCTTAGGAGACGCACTTTGTTTTTAGGGTAGTTCAAGTTTGGTACACTTCCTAATTTAAGTCTTTACTCCTAGAAATACTTTCTAGTTGAGTAGTTAACCCTTAGGAGACGCACTTTGTTTTTAGGGTAGTTCAAGTTTGGCCAGCTAGATGACATACTTCCTAACTTAAGCCTTTACTTCTAGAAGATGCACTTTCTGGATGAGTCCTTCCATGCAACCCCTAAGAGATGCACCTCCTTATCTGAGTAGGTGATGCACTTTATAAATTAAACCTTCACTCCTAGAAATTGTATTTTCTAGTAGAGCCATAGCACTTAACCCTTAGGAGACGCACTTCCTTGTCAGCTTTCATTTGTCAGGTGGCACACTTCCTAACTAAAAAATTTATCTCTAGAATATGTATTTTTTAGTCAGAATTCCTCACTTTAATTCTTAGGAGACACACTTCCTAGTCTTGGTCATTTAATTTTACTCTCAAGAGAAGCATTTCTTGGTCAGAGTCTAGATTCATCATTGCAACATGCAAGTATTTATGATTGGATTTGACATTCGCAAAAGTTTTCTGATGATAAACTGGGGCATAAATTTAATTCATGTTATTGAAAGCATCATTTAGGATCCTCTTGAAAAATGAGACTTTATTTTTGAAAAGTAAGATTTCTATCATAACCTTTATTTGGGACAATTTTCTTTTTAGTTTTGATGTGATTTCAGGAGCCTTCTGAAGAACAGAGCGAATAAATGAAAAGTCAAGCAACATGGTGAAGAAGTTGAAAGTCAAGCAACAAGGTGAAGAAGTTTAAAGTCAAGCAATAAGGTGAAGAGTTTGAAAGTTAAGCAACAAGACAAAGAAATTAAAAGTCAAGTAACAAGTTGAAGAAATTGCAAGTCAGGAGCCCGCCTGAAGAATAGGGTGATGAAATAGCAAGTCAAGAGTCAAGGAAAACTGCATAGATAGGACTTTTGTAATTTCATTTATGTTTTTTAATTTATAATTTTCATTTTTGATGAAATGACGGAGCCATAAACCGAAATCTCGACGGGACCTCACTTGACTCTCCAACTCAGTTGTCCTTCTTACTTCTGTTTCTTCTTTTGAATAATAGTCAGGTCAAAATTTGTCTCGTTGTCTATTTCTTTATATGAAAACACTTTGTGTTTACATCCAAAGACGGGGATGATGTAGACACGTAATTTTGTCCCTCCAAAACAATCAAGTTTTAATCATTACCTTACCTTATCATACACCCTATAATTTAGCCCACAAGAATCTAAATAACAAACTCACAACAAAAATAACAACCCCTCTAACTAATTTTGACACCTCACACACATACCCCCACTCCCTAGCACGTGCCCCCTAGTCCTCCTCCCCCACTCACCGTTTCCACACACCTAGTGAACATATATACACATAACACACAACTCAAAAGGGGGGATTCCCACACTCTCATCTTCACACAACCTCACACACAATATAAAATTCATACATCATAGCAAAAAAATTCACTAACAATAAGATAACACTACACACACTTTCATATACTCACACACCGACACACACAGTTTCACATACACACAGAGGCATCGTATACACCCAGTCGACGAAAAATGCACACCCGTCACCATTATCACTGGAATCACCACTAGAAAAAGGGGCTACGAGTCGTCGTTGCCTACCATTCCAGCAAAATTCTCCAATTTGGGTCACCGTTCCGGCAAAACTTATCATTCCATCACTATTTTAGTAGAAACCTACTGGTAAACCATACACAGTCCCGTTCTCCAGTAAGCCATGAGATTTGGTATTCGAGTTGTTGGTCGTTTTTGAAGTCTCGATTGAAGGTTCGCCAGCGCGGATTCCTTCTTTTTCATTCGAGTACTGAATATCGAAAAGTCCATCTCTACAACTCTTGCTCTTTATTTTATTTTAATTTAGTATATCAATGTTGTGATTATATGTTGGGTGATTATGATTGTTTGATTTTGTTGATGTTATGATTATGTGCTTGACGATGTGATTTTGGTGGTATGTGGAACGAATTTGAGTAATTTTGATGGTGATATTGATAAAAATAAAGTTGGGGTGGGAATTGAAAGTCGATAAAGTTGAATATTGGCTTGCTGCATCTTTGATTGATTTGTTGATTTAAAAATTAACAGTAATTTTTAAATGCAATAGTATCATGATAGACCAAAACGGCTTGGCAAACAGTAGGCTCAGGTAGGCAAATTTAGAACTCGTGGATTGTGAAATGTTTGGCATATTTAGTGAATGATTTTGATCTTCTAGCATTAAAAAAATGTATTCATTTAACCGGGGAATGCCCCGAGGTCATTTATATTTATTCATCAGGGAATTCTCCGAAGTATTTTGTATCCCGAGGGAGTTGTACTCGAAGGCAGCACGTGATCAAGGCTCGTGGCATCGAGTGGAACGTAGTTTAGGATTAGTGTAGGTTAGCGTAGGTTTACATTTCAGTACCTTTTTATTTTGTGTCTGTAATAAATTGGACTGGACACTAATTTTGATTTTGTTTGTTTAATTATTTGTTATGTGTTTATGTGTTTGTTGGTTTATACATTCATAGTGTCATGCTAGCCGATATACTCTGCAGAGCGACCATGGTTGAACCACGGAACCGAGGGGTGCTTAACACCTTCCCCTCGGTCAACAGAATTTCTTAGCCGGAATGTCTGTTCGCGAATTAGTTTTAGAGTCAAACCATTTTTTAAAAAGGATTTCCAAAGGTGACTTGGCACACCCGACCTATGCCAAGTGGCGACTCTGAATTTTGAATGTAAACAATCCTTTTCGAAATAATTGTTTTTCTTTTGTCACTTTAACGATAAAACCCTTTTCGAACTTAAAATTAATCTTTTTTGGTAAAAAAGGGGGTGTGACAATATGTATATGTTATGCATTAACTGTATTATATGTACTATAGTTATGTATATGGCTCTGTTAGACAAGCTGACGTGTATTTATTTTAGCCTACATACATAGCATTGTTATGTATATGAAAGAATATTAAGCATTGTTTTATGTTTGAAAGTTTTGAAAATTTTTGTTTAAGTTATGTTGCATATACTAATATTGGTTTGTGATGTATATTATTACAAGGGGTGCAATTCGGATACGATTGTCAAAATCAATCTGAAATTCCTCAATCTCTAATTCTGATCGCTGAAATTATTTTGGTGCTTCAAAATTTTGAAATTGAAAAGTTGTTACTAAATTTAAGGGATCCATTAATCACAATTCCATAAATATGGAGTTAATTGTGTTATATATTTAGTGCAGATATTTTATTTTCTTAATTATAGTTAAATTAGTTAGTTCAAATTCATAAGTAGTAATGTATAAGTATAATTAAAATCATGGAGAGAAAAAATTTAATTGAGAAAAAAAGAAGAAAAGATAATTATGTTTCAAAATGATGGAATTTATGTTATTTATCCTTGGCCAATACATAAATAAGACATTTAACTTGACACCAAATTATAACTATGCCATTTAACTTTGTTAGTGCACAAGTAAGTCCTTTAACTATATAAGGGATGAACAAAAAAATACTCTAATTCTGCAACTTACATTCGTGAAACTCAATCGCTCCTACATGGATTAGTAATCAACTCAGATGTTGCCACCTAATAAAAAAATCACATTATAACTATGACCTTTAACTTTGCCAGTGTATAAATAGGCCCTTTAACTATACAAAAACTGAATAAAAAAATACTTCAATTCTAACTTTGAGGCGCATGATTTTGAGTGTATACACGCATTTTGCCAGGTAGGATTGAAATATTTTTTTGTTCAGCTTTTGTATAGTTAAAGGGCCTACTTGTGCACTAATAAAGTTAAAGGTCATGGTTATAATTTGATGTCAATTTAAAGGTTTTGTTTATGTATTATGTCTTTATCCTTTATTTATATGGTAGGAGGCTAGTACTCGTCGGGTGAATATCAAAAATAGACCCAAATTGGGATGACTTTCAAATTTTAGCTCCAAATAAAAAAGTTTTCTTAAAATAGCCTTTACCTATTAACTAATATTTTTTTGGACAAAATTGCCCCTTATCAATGGAGTAAATTACATAAATGATCCTCATAATAGATAACAACTCTATATTTATATCTTTCAACTTTTATTTTTTTTCTCTTTTTAGTTTTACTTTGATTTTTATTTGTTCTTTTTTTTTTTTTAATTTTCTCAACCCTTACTTTTTTCCTTTTTTCCTCTCAACTTCTTTTTTTTTCTTTTTTCTTTTATATTATTTTAATTTTTTCTTTCCTCTTTTTTTTGTTCTTTTTAGTTTTTTCCAACCCTTACTTTTTTTCTTTACACCTTTCAACGTCTACTTTTATTAACAAAAAACTTTTTTTTCTTTGATTTTTTTGCTTTTTAAAATTTTCTCGACCTTTATTTTTATTTAATCTTTATTTTATTTTTATCAACCTTTATTTTTTTCCTATTCTCTCTCAACTTCTACATTTTCTTTGATTTTTATTTTTTTTAAT
>NC_061115.1:183368605-183399746 GCF_002878395.1 Capsicum annuum | reverse complement strand
TTTTTTTCTTTGATTTTTTTGCTTTTTAAAATTTTCTCGACCTTTATTTTTATTTAATCTTTATTTTATTTTTATCAACCTTTATTTTTTTCCTATTCTCTCTCAACTTCTACATTTTCTTTGATTTTTGTTTTTTTAATATTTTTCTTCATTTTCTTCTTTTTCCAAAATTTTTGTTATTTTTGTTCTTTTCTTCGGTTTCTTCCATTCAAGTTACATCTCGTGAGCAAGAGTTGACACTATCACATTATAAAGGAAAGACTTACGACTTTCAAACAATAAGTTACGTTTCAAGGGCAAGAGTTGACACTACAACATTGTAGAGGCAAGACTTATGACTTTCAAACAACAAGTTATATTGCATGGGCAAGAGTTGACACTACCACATTGTATTTTAATTTATGAGATGTTTTATAACTCTTACCTTAGAGGAAAGACTTAGCTCAGGGACTTTGAAACAATAAATTATACCCCACGGGCAAGAGTTGACTCTACAACATTATGTTTTCATTTATGAGATGTTCTACAACTATTGTCTTAGAGGCAAGACTTAGCTCAAGGACTTTCAAACAACAAATTATGCCCCACGGGCAAGAGTTGACTCTACCACATTATATTTTTATTTATGAGATATTCTACAACTCTTGCCTTAGAGGCAAGACTTGTCTCAAGGACTTTCAAACTACAAATTATGCCCCACGGGCAAGAGTTAACTCTACCACATTATATTTTCATTTATGAGATGTTCTACAACTATTGTCTTAGAGGCAAAACTTGGCTCAAGGACTTTCAAACTATAAATCATGTCTTACGGGTAAGAGTTGACTTTACCACGTTATGTTTTCATTTATGAGATGTTCTACAATTATTGCCTTAGAGGCAAGACTTAATTAGCTCAAGGACTTTCAAACTACAAATTATGCCCTATGAGCAAGAGTTGACTCTACCACGTTATGTTTTCATTTATGAGCTATTCTACCACTATTGCTTTAGAGACAAGACTTAGCTCAAGGACTTTGAAACAACAAATTATGTCCCACGGGCAAGAGTTGACACTACCACGTTATGTTTTTATTTATCACATGTTCTACAACTATTGCCTTAGAGGCAAGACTTAATTAGCTCAAGGACTTTCAAACTACAAATTATGCCCCACGGGCAAGAGTTGACTCTACCACATTATGTTTTCTTTTATGAGATGTTCTACAACTATTGCCTTAGAGGCAAGACTTAGCTCAAGGACTTTCAAACTACAAATTATGCTCTACAGACAAGAGTTGACACTACCACGTTATGTCTTCATTTATGAGATGTTCTACAACTCTTGCCTTAGAGGCAAGACTTAGCTCAAAGACTTTTAAACTACAAATTATGCCCCACGGGCAAGAGTTGACGCTACCACATTATGTCTTCATTTATGAAATGTTCTACAACTCTTGCCTTAGAGGCAAGACTTAGCTCAAGGACTTTCAAATAATAAACTATGCCCCACGGACAAAAGTTGACACTAGCACATTATGTCTTTATGTATGAGATATTCTACAACTCTTGCCTTAGAGACATGACTTATCTCAAAAAATTTTAAAGAACTTCGTAACAATAATTCATGCCCTTAAATTTGCTTTGATGTCAAAAAAAGAAGATACCCTTGCGGATTATCTAATTTTTTATTTATTAGCAAAATATAATAAAAGTTGAGAAAAAGGAAAAAAAAGATCAAATAAAAAAAGATTGAGAAAAAAGGAAAAAAATAAAGATGTAGAAAAAAAATGAAGAATTAAAAAATTTGAGAAAAATAAAAATGAGAGGAAAAATAAAAATAAAGTTTGACAAAAATGAGGGAAAAAAAGAGAACTGAAAAAAATAAAAAAGTGATCAAATCAAATAGAAAAATATATATATATAAAAAAAGAGAGAGAAAAAAAAAGGAAAAAAAAATAAAGATTAAGAAAAAAGCGAAGAATTTAAAAAATTGAGAAAAAAAAAAAAGAAAAAAGAAAAAAAAATAAAGTTTGAGACAAATGAATTAAAAAATGAAAATAAAATTAATGAAAAAAATAAAAAGTGAAAATAATAAAAAATAGAATAATAAAATTAAAGGAAAAAAGTGAAAATAATAAAAAAATAAAATAATAAAATTAAAAAAAAAGTGAAAATAATAAAAGATAAAATTTGAGAGAAAATAAGTATGAAAAATTTTTAAAATATATTTGAGGTGTAGAGGGGTATAATGGTACTTGTACTATACTTAAAAAGTACAGAAGACTATTTTTTAAAGATATTGTTTATTGGGTCAAATATCTAAAATTATCCATATTTTAATCTATGAAATGCAATTTTCTCATTGGGCTTAAAAAACGTAACTAGCCACTTTTATATAAAAATAAGAGAATTGATAGAAATGACCTGTTGCGCCCAACATTCCACCAAAACAGCCCTCAAATTCATATCTCGATATGGTAGTCATTCCACTCCTCGTTGCTGGCTTCCTCTTTCTTTCTATTTTTTTTGGGTTTGTTTTTCACTACTTTTTTCCTTTTTTTTTAATATTGCTAATTTTTTAAATTTTTTGAAAAAGTTAATTTTCTATTTTATAAAAAAAAATTAATTACAATTTTGTGGGTCTCTTATTTTTTTAATTCTATCAGAAAAACAATCACGTAAAATTTTATAGTTTTTTTAAACAATCAAATAGAAATTTATAAATATTCTAATTGATACTTTTATCAATCAAATATAGAAAGTGTATTTTTTATTTATTATATACAAAATAAAATACTTTATATAATGATGACACATATACATATTTTATACATCTATGATACGATTTTTGTACATATCGTATATAAATATATATGTTACAAAATAATGATGATACAATTTATATATATAGGATATACAAAATACATATTTTAGATAACAGTAATACAATTTCTATATATTTCCTACACATATACATATTCTAAACAAGAATGATATAATTTCTATATACATCATCAACATATTTTGTACAATAGTTATAAAATTTCTATACAATTAATGAGTTTAATTGAGAAAAAATAATGAAGTTAATTCAACGTAAGACAAAAATCAATTTAGACCGTTAAAGACTTTAATTTTAAAATTTTTCATAAAATAAAAATGGAGAAGAGTTTTAGTGCATGCATTTGTTTAAAAAAATAAAAGAAAGTCGAAATATATAAAAAATATTATTTTTTAACTTAAAAATTTTCTTACTTCCTCTATTTTAATTTATTTGTCTAATTTTGATTTAGCACAAATTTTAAAACTTAACAAAGATTTTTAATTTATGGTCTTAAATTTCAGATATGTGAAAAGAATCAAAATATTCTTTAATCTTGTAGTCCTACACGATTCCCAAAAAAGGAAAGAGATTTTTTTAAATGAACTTAAAAAAGCTTGGACAAAAAAAATTAAAATAGATATGTGATTTAGTATTTTAAAAATATTAAAGTTTATCTAACTACTTTTAACTAACATAATGTTACCAAAACAAACGAAAAGTAGAGGAAAAGAAAAACCAAAAAATTGTTACAAACATAAATGTTAATGTAGTTTGGGTCCGAGCTTAGCATGGGCCAAATGATACTAGTAGTATATAAGAGAGGATTTTGAGATTTTGGTAGTCCTCACAAGGGTTCTTTTGGTATTTTAAGTTTTTGGTAAAATAAAATTATTACACATGGCAAATAATAGTGTCTTTTTTATTACATATTTCTATTTTCACCCTCATTCTTTTTATTAAGACCATTCCATTTGGATTTTTATAATTGGTTTCTTCTTGTCACTTGTTAGATTACTATTTTGAGAAAGTACCCTATTTTACCCTTGAACTATACCCAAAACACGGCTGAGACACACCTCAACTTAACGGGGGTCCTATTACCCCCTGAACTAATTAAAAGTATAATTTTGACACCCTTAGTGCCTACGTGGCACACACGTGTGCCTACATGGACCCTTCAATGTGTTATGCAATGTATGTGCCACGTAGGCACTAAGGGTGTCAAAATTATACTTTTAATTAGTTCAGGGGGTAATAGGACCCCTTTTAAGTTGAGGTGTGTCTCAGCCCTTTTGGGTATAGTTCAAGGGTGAAATAGAGCATTTTCTCTACTATTTAATTAAAACTTCCTTCATTTTAAATCAACAATCACTTTCACTCAAAAAAAAAAATCAAATAAACTCTTAATACAAAATTAAAGTTTGTAATGATTTTCAACTACAATCCCATATCATAAATATATTATTTTTGATATTATAATATAATATCTTGTATTTGTTGTTTCTCGCAGTGTACATGAAAAAGTATAAAACAATAATTAAAATGGGAAGAATAGGTTACTCTTGTAAGGGGTGTGTAAAAAATAAACATAACAAGTAAATTGACTGGATTGAGCAATTATTAATATAGTTTAATCATAATTTAATATCTTTATAAATCCTTATTAAGTTAATTTATATAATAAATATCAAAATAAATTTATTTTTAGCTATAACTAAGAAAATAAATACTCGCAAATTTTACAAAATATCAAAATTCTTTTTCTATTTGTGATCTTCATCGAAGAGTAATTATTAAATATTTTAAATCATGCCAATATAATTACTTGTAATTATAATATTTTTATTTAAAATTACCCAATTATATGATTAACAACTCTAGTAATTATGAAAACTTATCAACAAGACTTTTTAACAGATCATTATATATACTGATTGTAAAGTAAGAAAAATATATAATATAAATTATATTTGTAACTTAAAATTATTAATTTTATATTTTGAGTTTGGACTCGGGCCTACATATTTGAAGATACTTGGAAAACAGTTAGAAGAAATGATAAACTTTTTACTCTTTTCTCTCATCTTTTTTATTTGTTTTCTTTACATTTCTTATTAAAATTGTTACATGTCAATTCTTATTTTGCACATGATCAATTTTTTAAAAAAATATTTTCCATATAAAAAAATGAGAAAAATAACTTTTCTAATGAAAACAAAAAAAAAAACAAGTTCTACAATGTTACTTCAAATTGATTGTGTCCTCCCACCCACCAACACCCCCACCCCCATCACTCCTCTCCACCCCCCACACTCCACACTCATACCTCACCTCCATCTCATGTAATATTTGTCTGAATTACATACAACATTCAAAATAATTTTTTTTACCTAGGTACCTAACACACAAAAAAAAAAACATGTATCGCCAAAAGAACATTTTTTAATATAACATTTTCCTTGGTAACGAATTACACACTTAGGGTTGTTTGGTATGAGGGATAAGAACAGATAGTCTCGGGATAACTTATCCCAGGATTAGTAATTAGTACTGAGAGAATAATAAATTTTGATGGTCCTCACAAGGCTACTTTAGTAATTACAAATAATTTGTTAATCCATTAAAATTATGAATGTAATTGATATAGATAAAACTACGTTATTTCTTTGTTTCTCAAATGGACTTTGTATGTGGAGAGTCATAATATAAGAAATCATCATTGAGTTTTTTCTTGAATTTTTAATTGTTTAACTAATTTTTCTTTTTTTAAAAATAGAAAATATATATATATATATATATATATATATAATATATTAAAAGTGTGAAGGGCCTTAAAAATGTCGTTTGAACTTTTTATATCATCTTTTCACTATTTTTCCTAAAATTTAAGAGTTGAAAATTAATTAAACATATTTATGGTAAATATTCTCTTATTAGAAATCATCAAAATTAATGACAACTAATATTATTTTCATTAGTTTAAAAATTCTAAATCAAATAAATTCGTTGTAGACAAAACCGTTTTTTTACATTTCTTCTATTATTTTAGTAATACTAAATTTCAAGAAAAAAAAAACTTTTCTCACAAAAATAGAATTCCTTTTCCACCATCTAAATACAACAAACCATTCCTAACTAAAAGAGGGCAACACAAAACCCCAAATCTAATATCCAAAAAACCAAGAAATTAATTTTTTGAAAAATTACTCCTTAGCTTCTCCCATCGTGAAACCAAAAAAATAAAAATTTCAAAAAACCAAAAAATAAATCTAAAAAAATTTAACCCCTTTAGTTTCTTCCATCGTGAAACCAAAAAAACAACCCAAAACTTCAAGTCTAATATCCAAAAATAAAAAATCTATATCTACAATCTATAATATATTAAAACCCAACACTAAATTTTATACTATATACTAAAGTTTACGTGAAAAGAGATATGTGCTCAGACGTGTGTTTGTCTGTGAATCAATGGATAACCTAATACTACTAGATTTGATCTCATATATATATTTTATAGGATATATTTGTAAAAGAAATATATTATGTATTTTGATGCTGATAAGTTTATTTGATTTCTTTGTTACTTCTACGATTAAATAATAACAGTTATATAATTGTGCAATCCAGATTGAAGAGCTAATGGGATGAGGCAAGTTTTATGTTATAGATCATCAAAATTCGTTCTTGGATATTTACACAAACAAAGCAATTTTGATGATTTCTCCATCTATAGTCTCTAGAATCAAACACTTCTACTTTTCGTATTCGATCTTCTTGCTACATACGCTTTTATCTTTCACTTCTAACTTTATATTGAACTTATTCGATCTAATTTTTTTTCTTTTATGTTATTCTTTTATGTTTAGGGAAGAAGGAGTTATTTCAATACACATGCACGGTAATGAAGAGTCAGGATAATTATTCTATAGAGTGGTTGTTGGACCAACTATGTTGTATGGAATGAAATGTTGGTCTATTAAGAACTCTCACATTTAAAAAATGAAAATTGCAGAGATGAGAATGTTAAGGTAGATGTGTGGCCCTACAAGGAGAGACACGATAGTAATGATAAGAATCGGGACAACGCAGAAGTGGATTCGGCAGTGGACCAGATAAGAAAAGCAAGATTGAGATGACTTGGATATATGAGGAGGCATATAAATGACTCACTAAAGAGGTATAAGCAATTGACAATGGCGAGCATCAGGAGGGGAAGAGGTGGGTCAAGAAAAAAGTATTGAGGAAAGTGATTAGATACGACTTGATTCATCTTAACTTTATCGAGGATATGACCTTTAGATAAGAGAGTTTGTTCTCTCCCTTCCCTATGAGCCGCTAGCCTGTTAAGGTCTCTTATGATAGAAAATACTCTATCACTACTAAAAATTGGCCAAAAAGCAACACAAAAAAAGTGACGAATTGTGTCGCTTTAAAAAGCGACGTTGACCATCGGTTTTTTAGTTAAATTTTATTTTTTATTTATTTTTTATGAAAAGCGACGGCCAACGTCTTAATATTCGTCGCTTTTATTCGCGAATTTTTATGTCAATTAATTAAAAAATAATTTATTATTTTTTTAATAAAAGCGACGGACAGCATCGTAAGTTATTAAAAAATAATAATAATTTTTTTAAAAAAGCGACGCAGTCCGTCAATTTTTAAATTTGATTTTTATTTTTGTTTATTTTTATTAAAAGCGACGGACAACGTCGCTATAATTGTTAATATTAATTTTAGAAAAGCACGCTATTCGTCGCAATTCATAATTATTTAAATTTTTCTTTATTTTTTCTAAAAAGCGACGGCCAGCGTCGCTTTTTTTTTTTAAATTAAATAAAAATTAATTTTTGAAAAAGCGACGTTGGCCGTTGATATTTGATATTTTTATTTAATAATAGATAAATAATTTTAAAAAATTTAAATTAAATATATAAATTTTTAAAAAGCGACGGCCAACGTCGAAATTGACCGTCGAAATAAAGTCAACTTTTTAGTCCACCATATTAGGGAAAAAGACTCATTCTTTTCTTTTTCTCTCTCTCTCTTCCTTTCTTTCTCTCCCGCATTGTTTCTCATTTCTCTCTCTCTTCATTCCTTTCTCTCTTCCATCGCTATCAGTAACACTTCGAGGTCGTCATCTATGAGATCAGTATCAGTGATATTCACACTTTGAGGTAACTTTCCACTGGTCGCTAATACTTTTTTCTGTTATGGAGAATTTTAGATTTCAAAACTTGTGGTAGAATTATCAGGTGTTTTTGTTGATTTTTTTGCTTAATTTACTTCAAATTTGATTTTTTTGTGAGTTAAATGGTAAAAATATGCGTAAAGTATTCGAGATTTTTTATTTTTATAGCTGAATTAAAAAGAAAGGATTGGGCTTTAATCTCCATCCAGTAGGTATGGGAGGCGTACGAATTGGGATTGCAGCCTAGTGTTAGGAGCCTTAGTTTTGCTAAGAGAGAACATTTGGGCATCCCCAAAACTGAAATGATTCGGGACAAACTTAAGATAAAATAGATTTTTTTTTAAATCTTTAACAAGACGATCAATTAAAACGAAAAGGACGGAATAAGTGAGCAGTAATTTTAAACACGGAGGGGGAGTATAGACATGTTTCCACATAATTCTGTTTTAAAAAATCTAAATTGAAAGAGACCATCAGCAATAAAACTTAGAGAGGTGTTTCTTTATTGAAGCTAGTGCACTTCCAGTTGTTGACCCTTTAAAGCCCTTTTCCTCAAACTCTCTGCTTCAACTGATACATAACACATAGGCATTTGAACTGCTGAGTATATATACTGTGAAAAAGTGGGGCGAATAATACTTCAAGATTCTAAGTTTTGTATACACCCTTTTGGTTTTTGTTTCTTTTTTTGGAAGTAGGAGCTAAGATGGTTGAGGAAATTTGTTTCTTTGAAAAGGTTTGTGCTTTTAACTTTTCCATTCTTGTTCTTCATTCTAAACATCTGTGTGTTCTTTTTCTTTTCTGTAGCTCTTTTTGAGTATGTTAAGCTGAGATCCAGCTAAAAAATTATTCTTTGGAATTGGGTAATTTATATTCTTGTTTGAGTTGGAAATGCAGCTCCCCCCTCTTCTTGTTGGGTTATTTGTTGGTGCTACAGTGTGTGTTTTGGTGGGTTCGAACTTAAAGTAGTTTTGGAGTATATTTTTGTTGACAAAAAAATATTTAGGGATGAGATTATACTCTACCCTCCCCAGACCCCATCACATCTTATGTGATTACACTGTGTATGTTGGTGGTGGTATTGTTTCAATTGATCTTGCTAGATTATGTTGAAAAATAGTTTAAGATTTATTTTTTTGGATTAATATTTCCATTATGAATAGGTTGGGTTGCTATTTCTTGAAAAAAAGGTTGGTTGCTATTTTTTGATGATCGCTTGCCTCTTTCTCTTTAAATTAGGCCGAACAAAGATAAGTTTATTCTCTCTATTTTCATATAGTGAAGACTTTATATATGATGTAATGGTGAGATTATTTGTTATAGAAGGCTTATAAAGCCATAGGTTTTGTGATGACTATATGGTGTGAGAGGGACATGCGACGCCTCTACTTATTAGCTTTGTTAAATCTATTGAATTATTTGACTTATATTACAATTGAGAATGTGAACTAGTGACTTGTGACTTGAAAATGCTTAAGTGTTGCTACTTGAAATGTGAGGTTAATGAGTTGAAAATGCTTGTGTAGTTAGTTCAAATTGTGACTTTGTGACTTAAAAATGGTTAAGTGTGGCTACTTGAAATGTGAATTTAATGAGTTGAAAATGCTTAAGTGTAGTTACTTGAAATTGTGAACCTGTGACTTGAAAATGCTTAAGTGTAGCTGCTTGAAATGTGAAGTTAATAACTTGAAAATGCTCAAGTGTAGTTACTTGAAATTGTGACCTTGTGATTTGAAAATGCATAAGTTTACTTACTTGAAATTGTGACTTAAATATGGTTAAGTGTAGCCACTTGAAATGTGAAGTTAATGAGTTGAAAATCCTGAAGTGTAGTTACTTGAAATTGTGATCTTGTGACTTAAAAATGGTTAAGTGTAGCTACTTTAAATGTGAAGTTAATGAGTTGAAAATGCTCAAGTGTAGTTACTTCAAATTGTGAACTTGTGACTTGAAAATGCTTAAGTAGTACTACTTGAAATGTGAATTTAATGAGTTGAAAATGCTTAAGTGTAGTTACTTAAAATTGTGAATTATGACTTAAAAATGCCTAAGTGTAGCTACTTGAAATGTGAGTTAATGAGTTGAAAATGCTCAATTATAGTTACTACAAATTGTGAACTTTTGACTTGAAAATGCTTAAGTGTAGCTACATGAAATGTGAAGTTAATGACTTGAAAAAGCTTAAGGGTGGCTACTTGAAAGTGATTTAAGTGTATTCACTTGATATCTAAACTAATGACTTGATTTTTATATGTTTTAATGTGAAGTTGCATATTATTGAATATCTATTTTTTTTGTAGATGGATCATCATCTGTGGATGTATGATATGAATTATGAAAATGCTGGTGGTTTAAAACCCCAATATCTTGATGGGGTTAGAGGTTTTATCGATCATGGATGTCACTAGATCTATTTCAAAAAAATGGAGTGGTTAGGTGTCCTTGTAGTTCATGTAGGTGCTTGAAGTTTTTTCAACCAGATATAGTTATGGCTCATCTCTATCGTAATGGATTTAAGCCAAGATACTTTGTGTGGGTCGATCATGGAGAAAGATATAGTTTGAATGGTATATTTTATAATTCATTGCCTGTGAATGAATATGACATGCTTGTACACGGTCGACATGCTAGGATTTTACATGCTAGAGTTCAACATAGGGTGCAACACGATAGAGTGCAACACGAGGATAGGATTCATGAAATGGTCAACGATGCTTTTGGTATTGGGATTGGGTTGGAACCTGGACAGAATTTAGAAGAAGATTCCAATGAAGAAGTAAGAGGTTTCTATCAACAATTAGAAGAGGCTAGTCACCCACTATGTGCAGGGAGTCTGTATTCTGCTTTATCTGTTGCAGTTAGATTACTGAGTATCAAATCTGATTGGAATATTGCTCAATCTGCTATAGACTCTATGGTTGGTCTTTTGGGTGAATTAGTAAATCCAGAGTTGAACATACCTCAAAATTTTTATCAAGCAAAGAAATTGGTTTCCAAGTTGGGATTGTCATATAATAAAATCCATTGTTGTATAAATGGTTGTATGTTGTTCTATAAGAATGATGCTGAATTAGAAAATTGTAAGTTTTAGGAACATCCTCGTTATAAGCGGACTCCCGGTGGAAAGATGGCTTCTATTAAGGTGATGCACTATTTACCTCTTATACCTAGGCTAAAGAGGTTGTATACTTCGATGAGTTCTACCCCACACATGAAATGGCACCATGAAAATAGAAGGCCACCAGGTATCTTGTCTCATCCATCAGATGGAGAAGCTTGGAAGCACTTCGATAGAACTTATCTTGATTTTGCTAGTGAACCAAGAAATGTTAGATTGGGGTTGTGTGTAGATGTTTTCACACCATTCTCTAATTCTGGAACACCTTATTCTTGTTGGCCTGTATTTATTACTCCATATAATCTTCCACCTGAGATGTGCATAACAAGTCTCTACATATTTCTAACTTGTATTATTTCAGGTCCCCGCAATCCACAAAGTTTAATCGATGTATATCTCTAGTCATTGATAAATGAATTACTACAATTATGGTATGAAGGTGTAGTGACATATGATATATCAACTAAGTAGAATTTTGTTATGAGTGCCAATTTAATGTGGACTATTACCGATTTTCCTACATATGGGATGTTGTCTGGTTGGATGACTGCTGGAAAGTTAGCTTGCCCATATTGCATGAAAAATAGTAAAGCATCCACTTTAAAGTATGGTCGAAAAAATTCTTGGTTTGATTGTCACCGCCAGTTCTTATCAATGGATCACGAGTTTAGAAGGATGAAAAATGCGTTTAGAAAGAATAAGATTGATAATGATCCGCCACCTCCAATACTGTCAGGACATCAGATTTGGGAGAGAGTTTGTAATTTGCCTAAAGTTAGATGGTTCACTTTCTAGACTTCCCGCTATGGTGTTGAACATAATTGGACCAAACAAAGTATATTTTGGGAGTTGCCATATTGGTGGGACAATAAACTAAGACATAATATTGATCCAATGCACAATGAAAAAAATTATTTTGATAATTTATTCAACACAGTCATGGATGTTAAGGGCAAGACAAAAGATAATTCAAAAACTAGAATGGATATAAAGAGTATTACAATAGAAAGGAATTGTGGTTGAAGGAAAAAAAATGGTAAATTGTTTAAGCCCAAGGCCAGTTTTTCATTCACATTAGATGAGAAATGGAAAATATGTGAGTGGGTTAAGAATTTGAGGATGCCCAAGGGCTATGCTTCGAATTTAGGAAAATGAGCGGATATGGAAGAAGGAAAGTTGATTGGTATGAAAATCTATGATTTTCACGTTTTTATGGAAACCTTGATTCCTATCGCATTTAGCCACCTTCCTGAGAGGATATGAAAACCAATCACAGAGATAAGTTTGTTCTTCAAAGATTTGTGTTCGGGAAAGTTGTTGGAGAGTAACTTGGACAGAATGGAGCAGAATATTCCTGTCATCACTACTAAGTTGGAGAAGATCTTTCTATGCGGCTTTTTTGATGTGATGGAGAATCTTTCAATTCACCTCATAGAAGAGGCACGTCTAGGAGACCCAATTCAAATGAGGTAGATGTATCCAGGAGAGAGGTAATTTTTTTTTAAACTAATGCCATCATTTTCTTAAAAAAAATTACTTTTATCTACCTAAGATAAAATTATGTAGGAAAATTGGCGAGTGCAAAAAAACTATTAAGCAAAGGGAAAAGATTAAAGGTTTGATTTGTGAAGCTTATCTTGCAAAAGAAACTGCCTATTTTTGTTCGTACTACTTTGGGGATGAAGTGCCATGTAAGAGAAATAGGTACAATCGTAATGATGAAGGTCATGTTGATCCTATGTTTCCACCTATATTGATTTTTAACAATTCGAGTAAAGGATCTAAAAGTTATTGTATGCGAGCCCTCACTGGTATGGAAAGAAAACCTATTGTGACACATGTTTTGCTCAATTGTCCAGAGATTCAACCATATCTTGAGTAAGTGTTAATGATGTTATCGAATTATATTAATCTGTTAAGGACACTTCACTAATAAAAAAAATCTTAATGATGTACACTTGACAGTTTATTCATTGGGAAATGGGGTAATGATGCCATATATACGATGTTTTCCTATTGGCTACAAGAATATGTAAGTATGAAAGATCATATATGCATTTACTAAAACTCTATATAGGTCATTTAATAAAATTTATATTTTGATTTAACGATATGTAGGTTTTGGATGAACATAGTACCGTCGAACATTTTCCATTGGTGAGGGATATCATATTTGGTCCTGCAACTCAAATTCGGACAATGAATAAATATTGTGTGAACGGCTTTAAGTTTCAAACCAAGAAAGTTTCTAAGTATAAGAAACTAATAACAGTGGCGTGTGCGTTGAAGGTGATGTTGACGGTAATGGTCAAATCGTTGAATATTTTGGTGTCATCCAAGAAATATTAGTAGTCCAGTACCCTGGTTGGCCAAAAAAGAAGATAATTCTATTTCGGTGCAAGTGGTTTGATCCATCACATAGAGGTACCAGGGTGAATCAACAGCATAATATAATTGAAGTTAAGTACACAAGGAAATATAATCGCTATGATCCCTTTATCATTGCACAAAATGCCAGGCAGGTATATTATGCTACATATCCATTGCACAGAGATAAAGCCAATTGGTGGGTGGTTATAAAGACTAAACCTGTGGGGAGAATTGAGATTGAGAATGTGTCAGATGTGGCCTACCAGAACGAAGTCGCAATTGTTGATCAAATAGTGGATGATGAGTTGGAAAACAATCTCGAACATCCTCAACACATATTAGAAGAAGTTTCTGATAATGAGATCATTGACATCGCAAATACTGCGGAAGAAATAAATAAGGGAAATGAATTATTCTGGGAGGATGAATGGGACCATGAAAATAAAACAACGGATGAGGAAGAATGGGAGAGTGATGAAAATAAAACAAATGATGAGGAAGATTGAGAGAATGTAGATTAACTTGTTAGTTTTTTATTACCACTACTTATTTGTTAATACTTATAATTTTTTTTGTATTCTAATGATGTAACTAAGAACGGGGTTCTTGCTAATTTGATTTTGGTTTAAGTTTATATTATTAATTGTTGTGTTTTGATAATAATTATTCGTGATAAAAATGTTTGTTATTTACTGGTTAGACTTGGAAATCAAGGCTGAAATAAATCAAGGCTGAAATATCACAGTCTAGTGATTGTAAAAGAGTATATACTTGTTTTACACTGTTCAGGTAAACTTGTGCTATTTAACTTGTGGTATTTAAAGATATCTGGGAGCACAAGATTTGTACCACTGTTTTCAAAGTCACGTTTCAGTAGTAGTACGGGTTCAACAATTAATGGACTTCAGTAAGGGCCTTGGACTCTTTGGCATCATACTCTACTGGTTTCACCTTGGTTTGAGTTAGTTAATATCATTTATCTTCTCTTACCTATTTAATGTTAACTATTGAAAGTAGACAGCACTGAATACAGTTCAGAACACTTAGCTTATTTTACATGCTCCAAGAAAAACAAGTGTTGGGGATTTCAGACATTGGATTTGTGAAGCTTGTCATCATTCAGTGGTAGTGTACAATATTCATTCTAGGATATATGGATTATAGGGGCTTTACAGGATTTTTTTTGTTTATCAAAGGTATTGCCTTTTTTGGAACTCGGGTAGTTCTTTTAGATGGAAATGTGTTGGCACAAACTTATGGAATCAAGTTATTTACTAGTTTGCATTACTTGATAAGAGCTTTTTCTTTAACACCAGGTGCTTTCAGTATACTTCTACAACTCAAATGCCCCTTTTCTCTTGACTCTACTGATTGGATTATAACATGGGATAATTGTAATCATTTTTTCTTTCCTATTCCTTCCCTCTGCCCAACCTATTTACAGGAGGAATTTCTGAAAGATGTAATGCAGTTTTTTATGCTGAGTTTCCTGCCCAACCTATACTCATCTCATTTCTCAAGGTGGCCTTGCTGAGTTTCCTGATGCTATTCTCAATGCCAAAGCCTTGACCTCTTTAACTTGTATAGGGAGGTGAGCTTTCTTGTCTATGTGCTTATTAAGGGTAATTTCCCAAACCTGCAAGGGTACAGAATGATATATTTTATACTCCCTTGCAGAAAAATGAAAAAAGAATGAAAAAAATGGCCCCAATTGCTATTGTGGATCAATGTGATCCACCAAGTGCAAACTATATGATGAGGCATCCTTATTTCTTAGATTAGTCATTATTTGATCATGTTACTCTAAATATGTCAATTATATGTCTAGCTCCACCTACCCTACATGCAGAAACGTGATCAACGTTCTTCTTGGTAGACATAGATCCTTAATACGAAAAAGAGCTGACAAACTTTTGGAAAGGGTACATGTAAAATGTTCAAATATCACATCAGATAATGAGAGAAAAGTAACATGCCCCTATCTAAGGTAGTTTTTATTTCTTAAACTCTATTTATGGTTTCCTGTTTATATACAGCTATGTTTTGTGTTTGTCACCTATGTCAATATTAACCACATATGTCCTGTCACCTATGTCAATACTAACCACATATGTCCTGTCACCTATGTGCTCCACATATTGTAAGCTGAGTTATTTGTTAAGAAAACTCAAGCATAGCTTACACCTACCCCTTCAGTAAATGTACTTTCACTTTGTTATCTTCTTTTTTCGCTGGTTGGGGTTGTAGATTGTTTTCTTTTTTTGCTTTCTGCATGCACTTTGTAACATGGAGGAGTAAATAGATCAATAACCTCAACTTCAGTTGACAAACCTGAAAAAAGGAATCATTCACTTGTCTGCTACTTCAAAAAATCAAAAAAATTTATTTATGTAGTAGTGTTATAAGCAGCAGGTGAGTTTAATGTAATCTTGCCATATAGATGGCATCCGGTGATAACGGTGATCGGGTTGGTCCTGATAAGAATTCAAATTCAACTGCTAAAAAGAAATCTAGGATGCCAATAAATCCTGATGATGTTTCTGGTCGACTTTCTTCACAGCCACAGATGCACACCTCTTCATTAGGGAGGTCTTATGTCCCATTTGGCACTGGTAATCCTGTAGATTATCATGGTCCCAGAAAGCAACAACAGGTGTGCACTTTTTATGCTCCACATACTTTCAGGCCTCCTACAGATATAGGGACTTCGAGATTATCATCTGGTACTCTATCCTCTTGCGATTCATCCCCCCACCTCTCAGGATTGCGGTTGAGAAACAGTTCTGACTCCAATGCGCAGACCTCTACTCCCGCATTTAGTGAACCTTGGATACTGCTGAGAGTAGCATCTGCATTTGGATCTGCACCTCTACCTCCACCTCCGCCTATAGCAGATGATGCTGATGCACATTTGGTTGGTCTTGTTCTTGGAGATAAGGACAGGCTTGGTAGAGTCTTCATCGAGCCTGATGTATCTACGTAAGTTTATTTTTTAATTCATAAGATTATTTTTTCATTAATAAAATATTCATACTTACATATTTATTTTGTTCTTTACAAGTGGCATCCTGCATCAAAAGAGGTTAATAAGGTAGTAAGAGAGAGTGTTAGGAGGCTTTTCTCACAACGTTGGCACAGTTGGTCAGAGATTCCAGAAGACCATAGAAAAGCAATGTTTGAAGAGTTCAAGGTATACTACATTTAATTATTATTAGTTAACTTTAATAGTAATATATATATATATATATTGTGTGTGTGTGTGTGTATATATATATCATATAACACTACTCAATTGATTTTCAAACAATGTGTACTTGGTTGGAAAAACACAATAGAGCTATTTCCACTATTTTTTAGAGGAATGCTGGTGCAAAGCTCCGAAACTGGCTTGAATGTGTTAGGCGTACAGGCAATGTTGCACAATGGCTTCTCAAAGAGGTATATGATGATTTGTGTATTTATTGGGAATCTGCTGAATATAAGGCACTCAGTGAGCAAAATAAGAAATCTAGAGCTAGTTTAAAAGGTGGCTCATTGCATACTGGAGGGGCAAAGAGTGTCAGCATCATAGTTCGAGAAATGGTAAGTAGTAACCTTATGTTTTTTAATTTATGTGTTTATATAAATTTCATTAAATATTACTTGATTACACTTATTTACCTTGTGTTTGCAGACGAAGGAATTGGGTCACGAACTAACTCAACTTGAGATCTTCAGACGAACACATCTTCTGAAAAAGACAAATGAGTCAGACCCGGATGTGTGGGTTGAGCCTAGGGATGACAATGCCAATGTAAGGCTTATGTTTATATTTTTACTCTATTATACTATCTCTCCCTTATAATTTCTTATATTGTATCGCGTCTAAATTTAAGCTCTTTAGATATTTAACGAACCTTAACAATTGGAGCCAGTAGTCTGATTTGGGTGAAAAAAACAGTGATGTTATCTCATATATAGTCTAGTAACTGTGTATAGCAAAAACTATAACTGGGTATTGGAAGATGCATACTTGGGATTGCTGCATGCAGACATAAATAAATGAGATAGATTTTGACATGTCCGTTGGTTGTATATTTGCTGAACTTTTATATGGAAAGCCAATCTTACCTGGAAAGAACTTTTCTACTAATTTTTTGCTGAACTCTTCATTCTATCTTATTTTTTGTATTTAATATGTTAGCAAAAATATTAAAATTTAAGTTATATTCCACCTTACTTAGTGATAATATAAATTACTAATGTATCTTTTTTAATATGTAGAATGAATATATACGCTACTTGTCTGAGCTTGGTTCAACCCCAGCCTACAAAGGAGGAAGCAAATAAAATTTGGACGGAAAAGGTGGTGGGAGAAAAAGAGAAGGGAAAAACCTATGGATTTGGTTCTCGAAATGAATTACGACGTCCTTGTGCTGGATGGGCTGGAATTAGTTACTCACGCCAGGCTGAGGCGGTTGACGGTGTTCCGCTTGCTGCTATGTCACAGCAGATTACTGATCTTTCACGTGCCTTCGCACAGTCCGTTGCTCAAAATGAAGTCATGAGTAAGACTGTCGAGGATCTCAAGAAACAAGTGGTTAGCATGAGTCGTCGTCGTCATTGTTCTCCATCTCCCGACTTAAGTAGCAAAGAAGAAACAGAAAGTGATGAGTTTGTAGACACTACTCCTTAGTGTCAGTTGGATTTGCTCCTAGACGTTTTTTAGACATTAATTCTTGAACTTAACTTTGGATTTGCTCCTAGATGTTTTTGAATTACTTGTTAAATGTTTTTGAATACTGGATAATTATTTTGGATGTTGTTGAAGTGTTGATGATTTGAATTACATGTTTTGATGTAGTTCATTGTATGATTAGTAATCTGTGTTGCATGATGTATATATCAAATTGTATTTATTTGACAGGTGGGATGTAGAAAAAGCTAATTTGTGCAGTCCAAAAAATACAGAAAAGCGACGGACAAGGTCTCTTTTGTCCGTCGCTTTTTTAAATAAATTTCCAGGGATGCGACGCCTTACATCGCTTTTTTATTCATTATGAAGAACAAAAAGCGACGACCAACGTCGCTTTTTTAATAATTATGAAAAAAACAAAAAGCGACGACCAACGTCGCTTTTTCTAAAAAAAATATTTTATTTTTTTTCAAATTACGACGGACAACATCAATATTTCTAAAAAAAATATATATATATATATTTCAATAAAACGACGGTGTCCGTCGTTTTTTGTTCATCATGTTCTTCACCTGAAGAACAAAAATCGACGGACAGCATCACTTTTTGTAAAATAAGTAAAAAAAAAATTAAAAACCGACGTTGTTCGTCGTAATAAAAGTGATGTAGGCCATCGTTTTCAAAAAGACAACGCCCTTTTTTGAGACTTGCATATTTTTAGTAGTATATCCGAATATATTAAGATTGGTATCACATTTTCATATTATTCGTATCATCTTTCACCAACTTCACTTGATTGATAATTATGTGTCAGGTTCGAAATTATCATATTTAAAAAATTCTATAACTTCAAGTTGTTAATCTTTTAAAGAAAGTTCAACTGTGTATAAAATTTAAAATTTATCATTACGAGATTAATTTTATGCCAAGTATTTTGGAATAAACGTGTGATTCATATATTTGTAATCTATAATCTATAATCTATAATATATATCTATAATCTCTCTCTCTCTCTCACTCTCTCTCTCTCTCTCTCTCTCTCTATATATATATATATTAAAAGTGTGAAGTACCTTAGAAATGTTGTTTGAACTTTCTGTCCTTCATTAAAAGTATTTGTTTGACAAAATCGTCTTTTCACTATTTTTTCTAATATTTAAGAGTTGAAAATTAATTAAATATATTTATGGTAAAAAAAATTCTTATTAGAAGTCATCAGAATTAATGACAACTAATACTTTATTAGTTTAAAAATTCTAGACAAACGCAAAAATGATGACACTTGAAACTTCTGGTGACAAAATATATATGCTTATACTAAAATATATGTTTACATTATTATATTAAAATGTGAAGGATCTTTGAAAAGTGATTTGAACTTCTTACACTTCATTAAAAATCTCCGTAATAGACAAAGTATTTAATTTTAAATAATTAAATATTACACGTGCGATTTAACTAGTAGAAAGAAAATTACAAAATGGGGAATTAAACCTTCACCAATAAAGCGAGAGTTAGGTTGACAATCAATTGAATTATTTAGATTCTCCTATTGTTTAACTAATCAGTAAGTTTTTTAGCTAATTATATAAGATTATATTTATTTATGATGAACTGAGCATGGTTCTTAATATTTCCTAATTACCTTTTATAAATTGAATAAAAAATATTTATGGACAATTTTATCTTTCTTTTGAAATTATCAATAAAATATTTAAAATATTGAAAGCTGAAATTATTGATGAGGTTAAAAATAAAGTAGTTGTATCAATTAAGATCATATTATTTTAAAATATTTTTATTCTTTGAAATAAACTAAAAATAAAGAACTAATAGTTTTTTGAGGTTCATTTTTATGAAATTAGTTTTTTTTTTTTTGCTTAATTTAAAGCAAAACTAAGCTAATTTTACCACTCTCAATTCAATAAACAAAGCACATATAATTTATTAGTTTTAAAAAATTTCAAACAAAATTTAATTGTTCATAAATTTTTCATTGTTTGATTTTATCATTAATATTTTAAAATATTTTATTTGTACGTATTATTATATCTTCTAAATAAATGTAATTAAAACCACCCGTACCACTCTCAAAATCATCCATCTCTCTCACTCCCTAACACCCGAATTTTTTCTTACCCTACCCCCAACTTACTCTCCCGACTCCTCCAACAGCTAAAAATTATTTTATTTTATTTTATTCTTTTAAATAAGAAAGCTTTTTGTTTTCTTAACATCACCCACCCCACCATGAAACCCCTCCCCGCTAAAAAGATTTTTTTTAGAAAACTTTTTTCTAACCCCAAAAAAATTTTAAACTCTTTAGTTTATATTTTTTAAGAATCTTTTTTCATGCCCCCTCCCCAACAAAACCTACATTCACCGCCCCCTCCCCTCCCCCCACCCACCTAGACCACCCTCTTCGTCCCCACCTATCCAAATTAACTCTGATTATTTTCATTTCTTTGTCACTATTCATTTTTATTGTTTAGTATATATATATATATATATATATATATACTTTTAGGAAAATATTTTTTATTTGCGTCACGAATAAAAAAATAAGTAAAAAAGAATTTATTTTCTTAAAAAATATTTTTTATGAAACTTATATTTCTTCATACTGAACACTAAAACCATTAAAAAAACTCAGTGATAAAAGATAAGAATGATGGTGCACAAAATCTTGATTTTTTTTTCCGATAAATAGGAAATATTATATAAAAATAATAGTAGTTTTGTAACAATAATATTTATCAAACCAAAAAAATAATAAAAAATCAACAGTACTATTTTGTAGAATAAAAAATATGTTTGTTTTATAACTTGAAATGATCAAGATCAAGAATCTAAAATGTATAAATAGATGAAAAGTACGGTATACAATAATTATATAAAATATTATTTGTGATGACACCATGAGCACCCACATATTGTAATTTTCAATAGCTTAGTACACAATAAAGCATGTAATGCATCTATATACATTGTTCAAAAATAGCAGAAGATTGACGTTTACAAATTTAAGGAAAAACAGATGGATTAAATTGGTGTACTTTGAACATAAATGAAGGAAGATGAAGATGAAAATGACATATTCTTCTTGAATATAAAAAAAGAAAATTTCTAAATAAAAAATAAATTTTAAAAAACAAAGAATTAAAAATTGTAGTAAATAAATTCATGAATAAAGCTAATGATATATATAAGAGTATATATAATAGAGTCTAAAGCTAGAATCCCATTCCATTCAAATTCCATTTAAATTCAAATTTAGATACTATCATATTAATTTGTTAAAAGAAAATTAGTTTGTCATTCTTCCTTATCTTTCCTTTTTTTTCAAAGGCAATACATAGTTATCTTATCTGTATATTTGAATTCAGAGAAATCAGTGAGATAATAATAATAATTTTTTAATTGTTATTTTATATTTAATAAATAAATATATTTTATTTCATTTAAAAAGTATAAATTTAGGTATTACAACTCTCCACTCATGATTTTATAGTTTTAAACTAATGAAAATATTTTTTTTTAATCTGAAAACCTAATATTTTTCACATTCAAATAATTTTATAATAATAATAATAATAATATTTTCTCTTCAATAACTTATTATTATTATGGTTATAATAATAATAATAATTAAAAAAAAACTACTACTACTACTGCAATGTTTTTTTTTCTTACTTTTTAAAACACTACTACATGTCTTCTACTATTACTACTACGATTATTATTATTCATATTTTATATTTTATTTAATATTTAAATATATTTTATAATATTGAGAGGGATAAGATTATGATAATGTGTTTATTTTTGAGATTAAAAAAATATTTTTTGGGATTAAATAGGTCATCCTAAACGTAATATTATGAGTTCTACTATTATTTATTAATAGATTAGTATTATCATGAAATAGTTAAAGTTTATTTAGGACTATTCCACTATGATAGCTGGATTTAAGCTAATAAAAGTCTTTTATTTTTCTTTTAATGAATTATTATTTTCAAATACACAAACTATCAATATATAACAGATTAACTCCGTTGTATAAAATATAAAAATTATTAACAAATTATAATCAAACAATCTAAAGCTAAGCTTTGAGTAGCAAAAAATTATGCACAAATATATTAATATAATTATGACCACCCATAAATATTCTATAATCAATAAACAAATATGATTGAAGAATTAAAGAATAAGAAAAGATTTTAGAGAACAAAATAAAAGGTTTGATTGAAAAATCAGATTATATAGGAAAGAGCTATTTGAAATTCGGCTTTATCTAGTATAGAGTTAGTACTCAATTCAAATTGTAGAAGAATCTATAAGTAAAAATTCAATATCAAAATTTAAAATTTAACATCATTCAATAAACTAATTTTTAGCTAACTTTATCTAAAAAATAATTCTAAAAATAACTTTATCTTTAAATTAAATTGTATCCTCTTATAGTTTCAATTGAGAACTATAAAAAAGTGTGTCAAACTAAATAGTTTTTGGTGAACTGTATTCTTATCTATAAACTAATTTTAATAACTTTATATTTTTATATTACAATTTGTAACTCACAAATCATAGGATACTTTGTTCTACAAAAATGCAACGTGTGTGATAATGCTTGAGAAAAAATGGAAATGGAGAAATTAATTTTTTTTTTCTAATTTTCTAATTTTTCTTTTATAATTATTACTACTAAGTTTTTCTAAAAAATTAAGATTGCTACTACTACGCTTTTTCTAAAAAATTAAGATTGATACTACTACGCTGCTGCTGTTGCCACCGCCGCTTTTGTTGTCGCCGCTATTGCTGTATTATTATTATTATTATTATTATTATTATTTATTTTTAAAAAATTATATTTTTATATAATATTTAGATATATTTTATAACATTGAAAAGAATTAATTTATGAATAGTAAGAGTTTATTTAGAACTCTTCAATGTTAAGTTTCTAGTTTCAAGCTAATGGTAATCATTTTTTAAAAAGAAATCTAATATTTTCAAATTCAAATATCTCAATCTTTTAATTCAAAAAATGTATTACAATATTCTATTAATCTTGTTTAAAAATGACAAGTGGCTTATTCTTATGATGCCACTTGGCTTCTTCCGGTGTTTTGTCATCTGCTTTAAAATATATATAGATACATATTCTATACAATAATGATACAATTTATAGAATAATTATACAGTTCTATACAAATTTGATACAGTAATTATTTAGTTTCTATACACATTTGATACAATAATTATACACCTTCTATGTAGATTCTATATAACAATTATACAATTTATATATGCATTTTATACAATCTTTAGCTGCTATAATTATTAAATACATATTTTATACATTTTCTTTCCACATTCTATTTAGTATTTATACATATTTTATGCCAATAGATCTTTTATACAATAATGATACAATTTCTATATACAGCCTATATAATTTTGTACATATATCTTATACAGGTACATATTTTATACAACATCATTTTATACAATTACATTTAATTACTATGCAAAAAGAATAATAATAAAGATCTTTTTTTTTTTCAAAAGCAAATTTTTAGCACAAAATAAAATTGGAGAAAAAAAAAAGAGAAAAAAATCGAATGAAGGGCCTGAATGAATGATCATTAGCCCAAAATTAGAAATGACCAATTTGTGAAATTAGTTGGATCGACTAACCATAATATGTCTACTGGCCCCAACATGGGTCATTAGTTTTAAAAAAGGGAAAGACAAAAATAACACCTAAAATTAAAATAATTTCACAAACTAGCACCTAAATTTAAAAATCTGGTAAATAGCCACTATGGGATGGGCCCTATCCGTATTGGGTATATCCACGTAATCACTAACTTTCGGCATAACACAATTCGGCCCTTTCTGTTTTGGATACTGGGTCCTCTTTTCATCTTTAATGGCCCAGGCTTTTTTTTGGCTCCTTTTTTCCTTTCTTTTTTAAAGATTCTACTCTTTTTAATTTTTTTTAAACAATTGAGTAATTTTTTTTTTTCAAATTATTTTGCTTTCACCAACATTATTAAAATAACATACTATTTGTTTTGTTTACTTTTACTTATTTATACAATAAAATATAATACCATATACTTTTAATATAATACAATTGTTAAAGATATATAGTTATATATAATAACGATACAGTTTCTATATATATACATATTCGATATAATAATTATAACATTTTTATACACATTCTATATAATTTTTAACTACAATTATTATTTAGATACATATTTTATACGACTCTATAGAGTTTTTACATGCATTCTAAAAATGTATCAATCTAGTATAAAAGAGTATCAATTGAGTATATGGACACTGAAAGTGTATCAATGTAGTATAAAAGTGTATTAATGTGGTATAAAAGAGCATCAATTGGGTATAGGGACTGCATGTGCTTGCATAGAATTTCTTTTCTCTTTTTTAAAAAGTGTATCAATATAGTATAAAATTGTATAAATGTGGTGTAAAAGTGTATCAATTGAGTATAGAGACTGTGTGTGCTCAATTGGGCCAAATGACTAAAAAAGGGAATTACTTTAGCCGATTAACTACAACGTATCCACATTTTCAATCATGGATCATTTTTTTTTTTAAATAGTCATCCCATGTCCTTTTCCCTTTTAAAAAAGGTCAACCCATATCCTTTTACCTAAAAATAATTGCATATATATGATCATATTTAATGAATTTCAATTATGAAATAGTATATAATATTCACTTGAAAAGTCATTTTTTATTACGTCAATATATGATGGTAAAAAAATTGGTAAGGTACAAAAACGATTTTTTTTTTTTTTAAGGTGCATCATTATCTACCATTTGAAATACATCCCCTATTTTAAGGTCCGTAATTATCTTTCATATTACAATTATCCATTATTATGATATCATTTATATTATTATTTTACATATACTTGATTATATTGTCTATACTTTGTTTTATGTATATGTTTAATTATACCATGTATATGTAAATATATATTTAATTATATGGTGTATAATTTGTCACACACACACATAGAGTTGTAGTGTGTATAAGATTATTTCATGTATATATTTTATTATACCTTGTATAAATACATATTATATAACTATAAATATATATATGTGAAATACTTTATACATGTTATAATTAGTTATACATAGAATTATATAATATTTATTTGTACTAGGTTTCATTAATTAAATATTTAAAATAAATTTATACACGGTATAAATATATATATGATAAAAATTATACATACTGTAATAAAAAAATATTTAGAATTAACTAATATTTAGATATACATGGTATAGTTAAATATATACATGAGAGAAAATTGCATACATTGTCGAGTTATGAGAATATTTTATCTATTTCAGATTATTTTAAATACTAGTTTAGGTATACGCGCCTCGCGCGTGTACCTCACTTTATTGAAATCAAACGTTACACTAAATAGGATATATGTTTAAATAATAAAGATAAATACAATAATTAAATTCAACATCTTTTGGAGAATATAATTAATTAAAACTAACCTTTACCAACAAAAATTATCAAAGTTGATCGACATTTATCTACCACCTGTAAACTACAACAAAATAATACGATGATAGAGACATCAAAACATTATAATTAAATCTAACTTTTACACAAAAAATTTCTCAAAGTCATTTGACACTCATCTACCACCTGTAAACTATGATAAAATAATATGATAATAGAGATATCAAAATAATACAACTAAACTTAACATTTACAAAAAAAAAAAAAAAATCAAAACAGAGATGTAAAAACAATACAATTAAACTAATTTTTACCTTAAAAAAATCTTCAAAGTCGACTGACATTCATCTACCACCTGTAAATTTATCTACACCTGTTAAACTATAACAAAATAATACAACAGTGATCACAAAGATTCAGTTTTGATGAAAATTGTTTGAGCAAAAATTTTGACCCTAAAGAATGACTTGAATGAAAACAAAGAAGATATACACACACGTTGAATTCTATTATGTTAACAAAAATAGCAAAGAAGTTGAGGATTAGAAAATTAAGTATCCACCATTCTAGATATGCAACCGAATCAAGTTAGATTAGCATCAATCATATTTTCACAATAAGTAAACCAATTTCTTCTCTAGTTTAACGTGCATCTCAATATTTATAGAAGTATTTCCTTAATAGAGTCCTATTTTAGGAGTATTTTTATAATTGATCAGTACAAAGGAAAATATTAATTGATTTTCCTTTCATACATTTTAGGAGTCTAGTTAATATAATATAAATAATTAAATAATAAATTAAAGAAAATAATAAAAAGTCAGTTTTGTCTAAAGAAAAATCTTTTAATGAAGGACAAAAAGTTCAAATCACTTTTATAAGGGTCTTCACACACTTTTAATATACTAGTTTTTTGTACGTGCTCTGCACATGTATCTCACGTTAATTAATAAAATTATAAATATTTCATTGTCATGTTTTATCCTATAATTAATACTATACATCGATTATGGTTATAGAGAATAATTTATAGATCATGTTTATGTGTTTCATCAAATTTAACTTGTTGAGTTGGATTGCAACATCTAAAACTCTCTTTATTAAGGTAAATATTAAAAAGGAGTAATTAATACGTGTTGTAGTTCTAAATAATATAGTAGTATGTCTGACTAATAAGAATATATTAAGAAATAAAATTTGAGCATTTGAAATAATTAATAAATATATATCGATTGGTTAAGTAACATTGAAGAATACAAAAAGCATCTCACATATTGAAATGCAATATCAAACATTAGTAACGATGATTTGCATAAAACATACATGTTAAAAAGTTTACTTGGTGTTACTATTGCTTCACAACCACCTCTTTTAGGTCACTTAGATTTAATCCTCATGGAAGACACATATGTAAAAGTAGAATATTACAATGACTTTTTGTTTACAGAATTTAAAGAATTAAATGTGTACATTCTACATATCCTGAATATATTATTTTGATTGTAATCTAAAACAAATTCTAACACTAAACAAAAAAAAAAAAAAAAGACAATGACATGATAACTTCTCATAAGCTTCATACAATACTTGTATAAGAAATATGAGCAAAATTAAAACATAAAAGTAATTTACTTTTCAATTTTTTTAATATATGTTTAATTTTAACAAATCACAAATAAAAAAACGTAAATGAAAAACCTCAGCCAAGAGAACACACCTATAGTAACTTTTGTCCCCAATATAATCAAATTCACATGCCTCTTTTGTTGCTATGCAACATATTTATGAATCAAGTAACTGAAACATTATTAGTTACACAAAATTTTGGACTAAATAAAAAAATAAAAAATTATTATCATTACTAGTAAAGAAATACATTCAATGTATGAGTAGCAACATAAGCAATTTCAAACATCCTCGTATATCTACTTTAAGCAGAACAAATATGAAAGTAGAATAAAAAAATGGATGATAATAAAAATAACAGATAGTAATTGATTATAAACTACAATCAAATAATATGACAATTAGATATCAATATTTACACAAAAAAAATTTTCAAAATCGACCAGCATCCATCTACCACCTGTAAGCTACAACAAAATAATAGAACAATAGAAATATTAAAAAAATACAATTAAACATAAGCTTTACTCAAAAAAAATTCTCAAACCGACCGACATTTGTCTACCACTTGTAAACTACTATAAAACAATACTATAAATAGAGATATCAAATTAATACAGTTAAATCTAACTCTTACATAAAAATTTTCTCCTCATAGTCGACCGACAATGATCTACCATTTGTAAACTACGACAACACAATACAATAATAGAGATATCAAAACAACAGTTAAATCTAATATTTACACATTTTTCTTCAAAGTCGACTGAAATTTACCACATGTAAACTATGACATAATAGAGCTATCAAAACAATACAATTAAACCTAATCTTGACAAAAAAAATTTCTCAAAGTCGATCGACATCTACCACCTGTATTAAGCAGAAAAAACAACAAATAGCAAGAAATTTTGATAATACCATTAAGTCTAATATTTAAATAAAAAAATTCAAAGTCCTACGAAACATACAAAATAGTAGGATAATAGATATATCAACATAATAAATAATATAATTAAACCTAAATTTTACAGAAAAAAATTCTCAAAGCCGACCAACATTCATCTACCACCTGTAAACTGTAAAAAAAAATAATACTATAATAAAATATCAAAATAATATAATTTAATTTAAGTCAAACTTTTAGACAAAAATTTCTCCAAAGTCAATCAACATTCATATATCACCGTAAACTACAACAAAATAATATAGTAATAGAGATATCAATACAATGTAATTAAACTAACTTTACACAAAAATTGCCTCAAAACCGACTGACATGCATTTACTACCTGTATTAAGTATAAAAAATAATAAATAGTAAGATATTAAGATAATACGATTCAAACTAATCTTTACATAAAAAATTTCTCAAAGTCCGACAGAAAAAATTCATCTATAATATAAATTTAAAATTAATAAAAAATAACCATCTTCAATGAAAACTAAGAAAGAAAAGTAAGTAATTGAACATCAAAATAACGAAAACAATTACAAAATTTAGAGAACAAATAATTGTATGTATGCTAAAAATATTCATGTGACTGATGTAAAAAATGTATTAATTGGGAGAGAATTATTAGGAAGGATCCTCAATTTATAGAAGTTCAAAATTTTATAGAAATTCAAAACCTTTTTCCTTCAAAAAAGGATTACCTAAATATGGAAGATTTTATTTGTTTATTAGTTTTTGAAAAAAGTGAAAATTTCAAATATAATTAATAATTGTGGAGCAATTCTCACATGTCCTTTCTAATATCACTTTAATTTTGAATCTACTTTACCAAAATTGGATAGCTTCTTGCCAAAATATTTCAGGACTTATATTATAGAATTTCTTAATTTTTAAAATAAATTTTTCTCTTATCATATATTTTAAGATTCCTTAAATATTAATTCTCCTAATATTTTTTACCATATATTTTTTCTTACCAAATAATATAAGACTTTTAAATTTTTTTAAAATATTTTTTTCATACCAAAATATTTTACAACTTTTTAATTTTAAATATTATAAAAATAAATAATAATTGAAAAAAATAAGAGAAAAGACAATTTTGTCTATTACAGGGTCTTTTAACGAAGGAAAAAAAGTTTAAATCACTTTTCTAAAGGTCTTCACACTTTTAATATATTATAGATTATAGATATAGATATAAATGTATTTTTAATATGTTAGAGAGAGAGAGATTTGAGTTTTTTTTACGTGGTATTTCCCTTTAGGATTGTAATCAATATTGTAAAGAATTCCTTAATTTAAGGTAAACTAATAATTTACTATAGCATTAAATTAGGAATTTTAGTTATGTCTTTTGATTCTTAAAAGCCACTATATCGGTAAAAAACAACTTATATTTGTAATATTGTTAATGTAGTTAAGTCTTAAGACCCATCATATCATGTAATTTTCCCAAACAGGGTCCACATCGTTTGTCTTCAAAAAATAGAATTCTTATAAATTAGTTAGTTTTAGAGTTGAATTAAATTCAAGATTCATTTCTTTATTATTATATGTCCTATTTTAAAATTGTTCACCCATTAAATGTACAGAATATGAGGTGTGATGTTGAAGAGTCTCATATTAAACGAAAAAGAAATGTGTAATCTTTTCTATATAATTTTGAACAATTTTTTTCAAATTAAAATTCAATATTTAGTCAAGACTTATATGTACGTAAAAGAAATGTGTAATTTCTTTATGTGATCTTGAAGTTGAACCCAAAATATGTTTTTACACACGGAGAGCTGTGTACATGGAACACAAGTCACAACAACCAAAATGGCCCCAACAAATGGTATCAGGCAAGTATGGACACTAGTGAAGGACAGAATTATGAAGAGACATTACAACAACTCCGACTGCTTTTTTTTTTTTTTTTGCTTGTCCTCCTGTGATACACTTCTTTCACTACCATAAAATCTTTTGCCTATTATAGCCTCACATTTGTCTTTTCCATGAGGGTATTCTTGGTAATCAACACATGCATGGTACTGTTTCTAAGACATTAAGGACTCGTTTGGTAAAATGCATAAGATAATACTGAATATGTTGTATTAGTAATACTGGAATTAGTAGTGCAGTAATTAGTAATATTGAGATTAGTAATACTGAGATTATTTTTTATGCAGTGTTTGGTTTGATGTATTAAAAATAATATGTATTGTTATATTTTAAAGAGAATATTGTTTGTTTACAAAAATACCCTCGACATATTATAACTTCGTGTATTTTTTTTTACAAAAGTTTATTATTCTTTTTTTTAAAATAAGAAAAGTTAACAATATAATTAATTATTTACTTTAAAATTTTAAGATTTAATCATTCACTTATAATTTTTTTTTTATTATCTTTTTTTTGTTTGTTCATCATTTGCTTGTTGTTCTCACTTTGTGTTGTTTTTAAGTTGGAGGGAGTTACGTATAGCTTTTGGATGAGATAATAAAATCATTATTAAATAAAATTGTATTCTATAGAGTGTTAAAACTAAGTAGGAAAAATATTTTTATTGATGGATATCCTATTTACAAAATTAAACCTTGTATGCAATTTGTTTTTGGATTTTGACCAATAATATTTTTTTGAGTTAATGGAGTAGTTTTTTTTATAGCTTAAATTATTTGGAGGGATATTATTATTTTGATAAATTGAAAAGAAGTAACTCATATTGAATAAATTGAAAAAGATTTAGAAAAAAATTAAAGAAATTTGAGGATATTTTTGTAAATAATAATAAAATTTATAAAATAATTTATTTGAATAAATTTATTAGTACAAATATAAAAAATAAAATTAAGAAAATAAAAAAATATTTAAAAGAATTTGA
>NC_061115.1:183323495-183368505 GCF_002878395.1 Capsicum annuum | reverse complement strand
GATAAATTGAAAAGAAGTAACTGATATTGAATAAATTGAAAAAGATTTAGAAAAAAATTAAAGAAATTTGAGGATATTTTTGTAAATAATAATAAAATTTATAAAATAATTTATTTGAATAAATTTATTAGTACAAATATAAAAAATAAAATTAAGAAAATAAAAAAATATTTAAAAGAATTTGAGGGATATTTTTGTCTTTATACATACTAATCCATGGTATTAAAACCCATGTATTACTGTATTACTAATACCACCATATGTGATGTATTAGTAATACACTCTAATATGTAGGGGGTATAACTAATGCATGGTATTAGTAATACATTGACTTAAAATCCTACCAAATATAATATTAATTATTACTTCACTTAATACATGAATTATTTCTTCTAATACGGCTTACCAAACGACCTAAGTAACAAAGAAGGTCATGAAAATTCCAAGAGGATAAGAGAAGGACTGTCCAACGAAGGAAAAGGAATCATCCAAGAAAGAAAAAAAATTATCATAAAATCCAATTTGTGGGCTGCTATGCCAGTTGGAGTTACTTTGCTCACATGCGTGCCTGGTACTGTAGCAAATTCAAAGCAAATAAGAAAAACATTTCCTATTATTTTCAACAACATATCAGCGTAATTCGTAGTGTAATTCTACGAGTGAAATTTGTGAAAATAAGGGATTTTTAATGGACACTCTTACTCAAATAAAATATATGTCTAAATCAACATGAGAAAGTACATTAGTAAATACAGTAATATTGAAAACAATAGTTATGCATGTATTTGACAATTTGACATTGTAATCTTTTAGAATCTCAAATTACATGCACTTGTGCTAACAAGTAATTCTTCAAGTGGCACTTTTGATCCCTAACTTATTGATCAATGATGTTTAATATTTAATCTTCAGTTAATTAGAATGGGTAGTTTTCGGTCCTTCCAGATAGATATTATGTATATTTGACTATCCATTAACCTATGTTACCGCTGAATATGAAGAAACAATATAAATTTAATATATTATAAGAGCAATTATATGATAAAACAATGAATAATTATTGTAATTAAATCCACAAGCAGAAGAATAAAAGCTGCACAATTCGACTAATTGGGAATATAATGTGCTTAGTCAGATACTCATAGGAACAAAATTCAAAATTTATGAATGATAACTGAGAAACCAAAAATACTATTAGCAACCCATTACAAATAAAGTAATAACATGCCATATTCAATAAAATTGAAGTTTTTCTTTTCTTTTTATCCGGTGTCCAGGACTCGCATTGGAATCTGAATAATCTGGATTCGTGCCGCGTAGGGCCCATTCGGGGGAAAGCTCTCCCTACCAAAGATTTTTTCATACCCAGGGCTCGAACCCGAGACCTCTGATTAAGGAAGGAGCAGCCTCATCCACTGCACCACATCCTTTTGTGGTTGTAATAAAATTGAAGTTGATAGTATGAAAAAAACTTCACATGATCCATATCCAAAACCTACCTCACTACATTTATCAACACCTTACAAAATCGATCAGTATTTAATTATCAGCATGTACACCATAGTGAATGCTACCTATAACAACCTCATTTAATGTCTTGACACTTGAGTTGACCCCCCACCCTCCTCCCTGCCCTAACTTTTTTAAGAGATTATTAGTTCAAAAAATTAATATTCTAATTAGTGGAAAATAATTTACATATTCCACATGTTAATTGTAACTCTTACTCCTAAAAGAAGTGATTTGAGAATATCAAGAAACTTTTTGAACATCCGTCTGCTCCCTCTATTAATAGAAAAGGGACACTTCTATCGTTGTTTCAGTGACTATTTTTTAGAACTAGTAATTTAGAGCTAGGGATTGTAGAAGTGACCCCCACATCTGCATTTCCATCCAAGTGGCTTGTAATTTGAGTACCTGCTAGCTCCCACCGATGAAAGTGAAGACTCTACAGTTCTATGGTCCGTGGACCTAGCTTGGGTTCGAGCCTCATCACCACTTGGTTTGATTCCGTTGTGACTCGGTAGGCTCGGTACCTACAATAGTGGCACGGAATTTAGAATCAAGTAGCTCTATCATCCAACATGACTAATTTCCAAAGTAAACATTTAATTTGGAATTAAAAAAATAAAACCTAAGAACTATGACAAACCATTTTAGAAAATAAAATTGAGATAATTAATTGAAAAATCCTAAGTCATTGCTGACCTGGACTGCCCTGCATGGATGGCATTGGTTACACTTATTATAACAACTTGGTGGCATTGAACCCAATCTTGATTTCTCTTCAACTAAAACATCCTGTAAAGTAAAAGTAAAAAATAAACCGAAAATCATATCTGACATATGCCAATCTAGAGCAATTCGGCAACTCAGTAACAATAATATATATTCAATAAAATTCTGTTTGTGAGGATTTGGGAAGAATAAAATTTACGCAGATTCTAATTCTATCTCATGGAGGTAGAAAGACTATCTTTAGGATAAACAGCACAATTCAATTAGTAACTATTTTCAACTTGAATCACTTATGCACAAGTAAATTGAGTTATATATGTTGCATATCACGAAAACAGATACATAAACACATTAATTTTGAGCCAATTGACTCTAAATTTTGAATCCACCGCTTTAATTACTTGGTAAATAACTTCATACATATTCATGTACCTTATAATATTAATTACTACTTATACAAGTACTATATATACAAAAAGATTACAATAAAAGAAATTAAAGAGGTTTACCTTTGTAGAGTCTAGGGTCTCATGTTTATTAGGGTTTAAGGAATATGAATTAGGAGAGAGAAGTAGAAGAAGGAGAAATGCAATAATTATTTCTTTATTGGAGAAAATTAATGAGGAAATAAGTGAAGTCATAACAATAACTCCCATTGTTGCATCTTTCTTTATATATAACTTCACATAATAAAAGAATTAACCATCAAAAAGAAGCAAGAAGACAAAGAGTGAAATTTAAGAGGAAGAAAAAAGATGAAAAACCCTAATTGGCTCTAGAAGAAGAAAAAGAATGAGTAGGAAGAGGGAGAAATGAAGAATTATGTTGAAAGTTTTTGGCTTTAAAGAGAAGGAAATAAAGAGAACAAATTAAGAGGTGGAGGAGTTGCAGAGTGAGGGCTCCATCACTTTGTAATTTTTTTACTCCCTTGATACTCTTTTTGTCATCTTTAATCTGTTTAAAAAATATAATCTTTTTATTAAAATTAAAAATAATTTAATTTTTTCTTTTTATTTGTAATAAAATAATCTGTAAATACATAGATATTTAAAAATTATTTTAAATTATGAATATAAAAATTGTGAAATCAGCCGCAATGAGAAAGTATTTGAGGGAGGAAAAACACAAGAAGGGTGAGAAGAACAAGACAAGGAAAAGGAGAGAAAGCAATAGGGAGATTTTGGTGGCAGAATAAAAGGAAGAATGAATTTTTGGGACCACCGTTTTTAATTTCCTTCTCTACCAACATAAATTTTTGTTGTATTATAATGCAATTTAAATGAAATAAGTAATTTCTATAATAAATGTTCATTTATAAAGTATGAATTCATTATTAATGTAGTCAACACTCATTTTGGACCTCCGACTATTAATTCAAATTTGCATCGTGTGAGGCACATTTAAAGAAGCAGCATTTTCAATAAAAAATTCTTATAACCAAGACTCGAACAATAAAATTTTGGTTAAGAGTGAGGAATATTTTCATCCCAATCATAATTTTCAGAGATAAAACCGATCAAAGTGAGTAGTCTAAACTCACAAGTCACAACTATAACAATTGACTTATAACAACATACAATTTTATATAGTGAAATTTAATTTTATAACAAAAGTAGAGTAGAGAATGAAGGATAATTCCTTCTTAATTAATGCGAAGCTTAAAACTCTTTTAACTCTCTGTAATAAATATGCGTAAACATCTGTAAGTCAGATAGGATGGGAGAGTTAATACTTCATAAATGTGATACAAATGACGGTTTCCTACAAATGCAACTTTGTGAAAGAAGAAACATTCGGAAGTTTTAAAAGTTACTTTACTAACTCTGTCATTAATTCAAAGAGTAATGTTACATTATGTGCATTAACTCCTTTCTCTTCTTTAACTCTCCTGATGGATAAACGTAAATGATATACCTATTTAAGGAGAATCATCTGGGAGCTAAACATGCCGAAAATATAGAAAACAAATTACTCTCTCCCTCATCAATTCTCTATTTTAGTCTTGGCTTCCTATTCTTTTCAACTCTTGGGCAATTGGTTTAGGCAACCTCCAAATTTCCAGCCACGAGTGCACGTGTTTGAAAGTAGCCGCGGAACCTTGAAGAGCGACTGGCTAGAAGGATTTGCATCGGAGTCGGGCCGAAATCGCTTTTAAGGCAGTGGCTTGCCACGACACAGTGTTTGTGATAACTTTCTTACTATTATTAATTCCTATCCAATATCAATAATGTAGCATTTTTTCCAACAATTTGAAAGCGATTTCCTTACATACAATATTGATAAATGACTATTTCTTTGAACAAAATTTTTTCTGGTTTGTCAAAAATTGTGCCATTGAACGAAAACAATTTTAAAAGATGGTCACAAAGACTTTTTATTTTCTTAGAACAATTAGAAGTTAATTATGTTTTGTTTAATAATGGATCTAACATCATTACTGGTTCTAATACCGTTATGATTGTTGATGAATTTGGTAAAAAGAAGACTAAAAAGAATAACATAAATGCTAGAGGGTATTTATTGAGTAATATGACTAATACTTTATTTGATTTATTTTTTACTAACAAATCTACTAAAGAAATATGGGATAGTTTGCAAAACTCAAAACAGGGGAACAAAATAATGTCCAAGTTCATCTTGTTGAGAATGATGACGTGATTACGGCAGTAGTCGTCGAGACGAACTTGATGTCTAACAAGACTGAGTGGGTGTTGGACACAGGAGCCTTAAGGCATTTCTGCGCCAACAAAGAGTTATTCCATGACTTTGAGGAATTCATCAATGACGAGTGCGTCTACATGGGTAACTCCACTACTGCTGGAGTTATGGGTAAAGGGAAAAATTTTACTTAAATTAACTTCTGGAAAAATATTATCCTTGAACAATGTTCTATATGTTCCCTCGCTCCATTGAAACTTAGTTTCTGGAGCACTTCTCAACAAAGTAGGCATTAAACTTATTTTTGAAGCCGATAAAATAATTATTTCTCGTGGAGGAAACTTTGTTGGGAAGGGATACCTTAGTGGGGGCTTATTTGTACTGAACATTGATCATGAGATTGTCAATAATGTAAATATTCCTAATTTTGCTTATATTGCTGAGTGTATTAATTTATGGCATGGTAGGCTAAGTCATGTTAATATTGCTGCTATTCAAAGACTTAGAAAAATGGAATTAATTTCTACCGTAAATATTTATAATATTTTTAAATGTCCTCTGTGTGTAGAAGCAAAGCATGCTAAGAAACCTTTTAAATATGTTACTAGTAGAAAGACCGAATTGCTTGAACTAGCACATTCAGACTTAGCAGATTTTAAGAACACTATTAGTAAAGGTGAAAAGAAGTATTACATTACTTTTGTTGATGACTTTTCTAGGTACACTAAGGTATATCTCCTTAAGTCTAAAGATGAGGCTGAAAGCATGTTTTTAAAATTCAAAGTAAAAGTAGAAAATCAAGAGATTTAGATCTGACAGGAGAGGTGAATATGATACTAAAACTCTAGAAGATTTTTGTGAGAAAAATGATATTATCCATGAGTTTAGTGCTCCTTATACTCCCCAACAAAATGGTGTAGCTGAACGAAAGAATAGAACTCTTAAGGAAATGATGAATTTTATGCTTTTAAGCTCAGGTTTACCTGACTATATGTGGGAGGAATGTGTCTTGTCTGCATGCTATATTCTTAATAGAGTCCCTCATAAAAAGTTAGACAAGACCTCAAATGAGTTATGGAAAGGATTTGCCCCTAACTTGAAATTTTTAAAAGTGTGGAGATGTTTGACTAAGATTGGTCTACCTTATTTTAAAAGAGTAAATATAGGTTCTAAGACCTTTGATACTGTCTTTACTGGTTATTCTCAAAACAGTGTTGCATACAGATTTATGTTTTTAAATGATTATTCTATTTGTGAATCTAGAGATGCAGAATTTTTTTGAGTATGGTTTTCCTTGGAAAAATGTTGTGCCTAGTGATATGCAAAATAATACTTCTGTATCTGTGTCTGTTAACTCTCATGTTATGCCTGCTTATGATGTTAATGCTAATGAGCATGAAAATGAACTAACAAGGAGTAAAAGACGTAGAACTGTGACTAGATTTGGTCCTGATTTTATCACCACCTTCTTAACTGAGGATATTGATATCGATACTTTAAATGATGCATTAGTGTCTATCTACTTAATAGAAGAAGACCCTAAGACATATGATGAAGCAATGAGTTCAATAGATGCGATATTTTGGAAAGAGACTATTAAAAGTAAATTAGACTCTATAATTTTTAATCATATATGGGACTTGTATGATTTGCCTAAAGGTTGTAAACCCATAAGTAGCAAGTGTATGTTTAAGAAGAAATTAAGGCCTAATGGTACAATTGGTAAATATAAGGCTAGACTTGTGATTAGGGGCTTTAACCAAAAGAAAGGTGTTGATTATTTTGATACTTATTCTCCTGTGACTAAAATAGCGACCATTAGAACTCTTATTGCTCTAGCTGCTATTCACAATTTAGTGGTACACCAAATGGATGGCAAAACTGCATTTTTAAATGGTGATTTAGAGGAAGAGATCTATATGACTCAACCTGAGGGTTTTGTGGTTTCAGGACAAGAGGATAAAGTATGCAAATTAAGAAAGTCCTTATATGGACTTAAGCAGGCACCTAAGAAGTGGTATGAAAAATTTGATTTCATATTAATAGATAATGGCTTTGTTGTTAATTCGTCTGATACCTGTGTTTATTCTAAAATAATAGGATCAGACTGTGTGATTATATGTTTATATGTGGATGACATGTTAATTTTTGGCCCTAATGTGAATGTTGTAAATGAAACTAAGAAATTTTTATTTTCTAAATTTGAAATGAAAGACCTTGGAGAAACTGGTGTGATTTTAGGAATAAAAATAAAAAAAAAATGTTAATGGTTTCTCCTTGTGTCAGTCTCATTATATTGAGAAAATGTTGAAAAGGTTTAATTGTTTTGATATAGTTTCAGTGAGAACTCCTTATGATCCTAGCATACACTTGAAAAAGAATAAAGATTTTAATGTTTCTCAAACTGAATATGCTAAAATAATTGAGAGTGTAATGTTTGTCATGAACTATACTCGGCCTGATATAGCTTATGCTGTTAGTAGATTGAGTAGATATACTCATAATCCCAGTAATGAACATTGGCATGTTTTTCATTGCTTATTAAGGTACTTGAGAGGTACTATGGATTGGTGTTTGCATTTTAATAAATTTTCTGCTGTTTTAGAAGGTTTTTGTGATGCAAATTGGGTGACTGACAATGATGAAATTAGCTCTACCAGTGGCTATGTGTTTACTTTGGGTGCAGGTGTTATTTCATGGAAGTCTTCAAAGCAGACTTGTATAGTACGTTCTACTATGAAATCTGAATTCATTGCTCTCGAGTTGGCAGGGCAAGAAGCTAAGTGACTGAGAAATCTTTTGACAGATGTGCCTTTATGGGGAAGACAAATGTCACCAGTCTCTTTACATTATGACTCACAAGCGACAATTGGGATTGCTAAAAATAGTGTATACAATGATAAAAAGAGACATATTTGCATCAGAAATGGTGCAGATAAACAATTATTGAAACATGGTGTTATTTTCTTGGAATATGTAAGATCCAAAAGAAATTTGGTGGATCCTATGACCAAGGGTTTGACAAGGAAAATGGTCCTTGAATTGTCGAGGGGATGAGTCTAAAGCCCATGAATTGAGGTAATATGGTGGATACCTATTTGTGGTCAAACGAAGCTATATGGCCGTCAATAAACACTAGATATCCTATCCCGATGGCGTGAGGTAGTGTATTATAAGGTTGGACTTATTTTTGCTCTTAATGATCCATAGCCTTAAGGTGGTCTATGAGATAGACTTGATGGATCACCTACATGAGTGTAAAAGGTTGGTTACCTTTTTATGAAAGATTTGGGTTATCTTTCTAGAGCACTCATGAGACCCAAGGTTTGTGTGCATGACCATAAACGCACTTTGTAGTATCGCAGAGGCTGCTTAAAATCAAGGATATGGTATGTGTTGTGGGGGTCTCAACTTATGTCCATCTAGTTCAAGAGTTGAACTAGTACTTCACTTTTTGGATATTTGTTGTTGCCTCACATCACCACGTGTCAATTCAAATCGAAAGATATTGACATTTAAGTACATGTTTCTTGCATTTACCCAAAAACTATTCTATTCTTTATCTTTGCATTAGTGGGGGATTGAAGGATAATTCCTTTCTAATTAATGCAAAGCTTAAAACTCTCTTAACTCTTTGTAATAAATATGTGTAAACATTTGTAAGTCAGATAGGATGGGAGAGTTAATACTTCATAAATGTGATACAAATGACGCTTTTCTACAAATGCAACTTTGTGAAAGAAGAAACATTCGGAAGTTTTAAAAGTTACTTTATTAACTCTGTCATTAATTCAAAGAGTAATGTTACATTACGTACATTAACTTCTTTCTCTTCTTTGACTCTTCTGATGGATAAACGTAAATGATATACCTATTTAAGGAGAATCATTTGGGAGCTAAACATGCAGAAAATATAGAAAACAAATTACTCTCTCCCTCATCAATTCTCTGTTTTAGTCTTGGCTTCCTATTCTTTTCAACTCTTGGGTAATTGGTTTAGGCAACCTCCAAACTTCTAGCCACGAGTGCACGTGTTTGGAAGTAGCTGTGGAACCTTGGGGAGCGACCGACTAGAAGGATTTGCACCGGAGTCGGGCTGAAATCACTTTCAAGGCAGTGGCTTGCCACGACACAGTGTTTGTGATAACTTTCTTACTATTATTAATTCCTATCCAATATCAATATTGTAGCATTTTTTTCAACAGAGAATATGTTAGAAGTGTAAAATTACTTAATTAACATAAGAAAAACATTATATTGTCAAAATATTATTTCCTCGGTCCCCTTCATGTGAAATTTTTTGTTTTTTAATCTGTCATAAAAATATACTCCCTCCGTTTTCAAAAGAATAACCTACTTTGACTTGACACAAAAATTTTAAAAAATTAAGCAAATTTTTGAATCTTGTGTCCTTAAATTAAAGTTGTGTCAAATGTACCAAAATGTCCTTTAATCTTGTGATTTTAAACATGTCTTGTGAAAAGTTGAAATTAAAGTATTGTCAAAAAAAGGAAAGAGGTCATTCTTTTTTAAACGAACTAAGAAAGAAAATGGTCATTTATTTTGAAATGGAGGAAATTTACTATAATTAGAAATGAGTGAACTTTAAAATTCTCATTTATCCTTGTTAAAATTATTTTCAACCACACAAATATTTAAAAACTATGTTAAATCATAAGTTTTAATTTTTTTTTTCTGAAATATCATCCTAAGTTAAATGATGCCGACGGAGAGAGTACCGTACATGATTAAATTCAAATAAATAAATGGAGTGGTAAAAAGACAATGTAATGAGACAGATACTTTGGTTTTCAGGTTTTGCAGAATCAGAATAAAAAAAAAGGGATAGTCATGAATTAAGTTTGACTCTGATTTGATTGAACATATCAGAGGAAGATAATACTACTTAATACTTAGTTAATACTACTAGCTATCTAGTAGTACATAATATGTCCTTTTTATAATTCTTATTGAAGCAGAGTCTTCTACTGTTCTACATATATATCAGTTGTACTAGCCATGACACATTATCAAAGGATAGTATAATGCATTAAAATTTTCACTATGTGCGGAATCTCGAAAATAATTGGATCACAAGGGTTTATTCAAAGCAACCTTATCTTGTATTTCCGTCAAAAATTGATCAATATTATCGATTACTGTAAAACTCCCATTCACATTGACACATGATGCATGTTATTTACCCTTAAACCAGTGATTCAGAGTAATAATTGAATTTTGTGTTAAAAAATTCAAGGGCTCGTGAATTACGAAGAACAAATATTATATTCTTGATGGTATACACTTGTTAAAGAAAACACTTGAAAAGTACTCCCTCCGTTTCGTAATAAATGAATTGTTGGGATATTTATTGATGTTTCAAAATAAGTGAGTCATTGAATTTTTTTTCAAATTTGCCCTTATGATTTGACAACCAATTAACTTTTGGAAATGTATTAAAAGGTCAGGTTTTTTTTTTTTTGGAGTAAAAATGAAAATTTATGTTAAATCCGACAGTTCATTTATTACGAAACAGAGGGAGTAATACTCTATATGAAGACTATAAATTGCGAAGCAATGAAATAAAAAAGAAAAAAAAAATCCTTCTTAGAATTTGTGTACTGTTTGCTGGCGTAATTTTCTAGTAATTCAGAGCTGGAGTTACAACTGTGAAAGTCATGTAGCTATATATTGTGATGAAAATCTGATCTCTCACAAGTGGAGGAAAGGAGCGTATATTTATATAATATGTAGTCTAAACTCTAAGTAACTTCTTCTGTACTTCACGCTCTCATAATGGTCACACTATCTGTATGTTTAAGTTGTGAAACCATCACCGTCTTCACGGCCAATTGACGATGTCATTCTCGAGTTCTATCATCGATATTTGGATCTGCTTAACGCAAGGTGGTAGTCGATAAGTTGGATCAGCATAAACAAGTCCTGGTACGAGGCGATATAGTCTTTACAATGTATGTTCTTTTCCTAAATATAAACTATCTAGCATAATACCTCAGGATTCTTGAATATCGTTTATTTAATATAGTTTTACTACTATTTTTTGGCAGACGGAAAAGACGGTTTGTGTGGTGGTGACTAGTGTTGGCGGTGTGTTTGATCGGTCTGACCGGGGTGGGGCGGGGGGGGGGGGGGGGGGTTGTGATATATGGACCATATGTACGTTGGTTAAATTTAGTGCTTGTTAAATGAAGAGGCATGTGCAAGAATCCAGTGCTCCATGGTCCCAACAAAGTACAACATGTTCCAAGGGTAGTAAATAAATGAAAGGTACAATAGTAAATGAAATTAGATTTTGAGTTGAGTTGAGTTGAGGTGACACTATAATACTGGGCGGGGGATAGGATGGGGTCCGGGGAGACCCGAGCACCATAATGGTAAGCTATTAAATGAAAAAATGGGGTAAGGATTTAATAGAATATCATGATTTTATTTGCTTTATGATAGAGGTTATTTGGGTGGGGGAAGGGAGTGACGGTTTGTGGCGACTCAAGCATTTTAGTAGTCTTGAAGGTAAAATTACTTGGAGACCTTAAATTTCAAAAGTAAAATCTTCAAAATCTGATTTTTAGCTTTTTGAGATGTGAAGTTTTTAGTAATTCTTTTTTATTATTTATTTTTGTAAAAGAAATTCAAATGATGATATAGCTAGATCATTTAATGTTTCTGAAAAATTGTTGTTCTTACACAATGTTTCTTAAATTTAATTTCAAAAACTTCTTTCACTAAGATAACTATTAGGCGAAATGATCTAATAAATTCATGTACCTGTATGTTTTTTGATACGGTGAACCCTCCTACTCATACGGTGAACCCTCCTACTCATTCATTATCAACTGAACTCCTAAACTCAATAAAACTTAATATTTTGAACCTTTTTTTCATCTAGTTAGTGGTGTGTGTAATATAATCGCTTCACACTAAATTTCACGCTATTTTAAATGTCACGTCAAATTTCACGTAATTTTTAACTGTCACATAGAAAATTAGATATTAAAAATAAATTTAATTAAATAAGCTACTTTTACAAATTGTAGAAAATTTTCAATAATATGTTCTTAATGTTTGCTCAGAATTGAGCATTAAATTGTTGTAAATAGTTGAAATTTCTTTTCAATTAATTTAAAATTTCAACTATAAGTTCTTTAATAAATATACAAAAGTCATTTATTGTTCTTCAAATTTGAACTTCAAACTATTTTCAAGCTAATCAATGGAGTTCTTTAATTTTTTCATATCCACTATTACTATCACTTTCAATTCAAGTTCATATTTTGATTAAAAAAACATGAAAATTTTTAATTGTGAAAGTGATTTGCAAAATAAAAAAGTCAATCTCGAACGAAGGAAAGAGGCCAGGGACCGAACCACCTTTCGTCCAGGGGGTTTATTTGAATCCAAGATGAACCTTCTTCGACAAAAAATTATATTATTTTTACATGATTAAAAATATTTTTTATTTATATACAGTAGATGTTGAACCCCTTTCGACTAGTTCGTATGTTTACTTCTGAACCCTCTTAATGAAAATTTTAGCTCCGCCACAGAAAGAGAAAATTGTTGAGAAGGAAGATAAATAGGTTTTTTTGGGAAGGAGTTGGGGGAGGGGGTGAGGGTGGGGGATGAAGAAGAAGAACAATGATGCAGATAGGGCTGGAGGAGAGGTGGTGAATGATTAAGAAGTATAGGGGGTGGGATAGTGAAAAAAAAATGGTGGGATGGGCTGGTGTAGATGACCTGAGGTTGGGTAGGGTGAAGATGATGAATGATACGAAGTGGAGAAGAAAAAAAAGATGGACGGTGGGGGGGGGGGGGGGGGGGGGGGGGGGGTTGGGGGTTGTAGGAGAAGGTGAGAAAAGAACAATTTTTTTTTATAATGTTAATATAAATATGGTGTTCCCTTGCTCCTAAACGCATATATTCACGCACTATGTCCAATTCAGTCATCTCAATATCATATAAGCTCGGTCAGTGGTCCATAGGTTTAAAATTTAAGTTTTATTGAGTTTAAGGATTCAATTGACAAATGAACGAGTAGGAGGGTCCACAACACAAAAACACACAAGTATGAAGATCTTTTTTTTTTGGTCAAAACAAGTATGAAGATCTATTAGATCATTTCGCCTAACTATTACAAAATTTGTTAACGTTATTTTATTATTTAAAAAACATAGGCATTTGATTTTTTTTTTTATTTGATTGGATATGTCAATATTATTTCCTATTCTTTTTTCTGACATTTTTAGTTTAGAAAATTAGTCTAAATTATCATTATCAGAGTATCGATTATATTTTAAGAAATATTCAAGATTAAGACAATAACTTTGTAAATTCTCATCATCTGATGATCTCAAATAACTATTCATATGCCCCGTAGTAATTATTCTGACATTGATGATTTATTCACAAATATAAATGAAAAAGAACTTTTTATATAAAAAAAAACTAGATTGCCCGATCCCGTGCGAATGGGCTCGATTTTAATGCTAAAAAAAGTAGTATTAATAAATGAAGTGGTAAGTCATGCCATGGTATCATCACATGGTACTAGGGGTGGGCGTGGTATGGTATATATCGAATACCATACCGAAATAAAAATTTTTTATACCACGATATAGATGTTATGGTATTTGGTATGGTATTTGGTAGGAGTTTTAAATTATTTTGATATTTGGTACGGTATTTGGTATTTATGCAATAAATACCGAAATACCGTATACCGCACCAAAGTTTTTTAATAATATATAAAACCCATATATATTATATTTAAAATTATTAAATATATTTATATATGATCCATTAGCCAATTGAACACAGAACTACTAAAAAGTCTTATTTTAGCCATGTGATTTAGTGAGGGACGTCCTCACTAATTAAGATTTAGTGAGGGCAGCCATCGCTACAAGGTATCTTACTAATTTGACCCTGCTAGTTACTAGTGAGGGAGACCCTCGCAAAGTAGTGAAGGACTCTGATACTCAATCATCGCTATTTTGATCTCACAATTTTTTTTAAAAAATATAATATAGTGAGGGACGTCCCTTGCTATATTTAAAAATATATATACTATTAATTTATTATTTAATGAGCGACATCCCTTGCTATATTAAAAATATATATAATATTAATTTATTATTTAGTAAGGGACGACCCTTGGTACATAAAAATTAATACAAATTATAAATTTAAATATATTGAGAGGCATCCCTCGCTAAGTTAAATAAAAAATTAATTTAATATTTGAATATTTTGAGGGATATAGCTACAAAAGACCCTTGCCAATCTGGTATTATTATTAGTTTTTTACTGCACTAAAACTCAATATTTAAATAGAAAATCAACATACAACCAATATTAACCAGCAAAACAATAAGAAAAACATTTCCGAAATAATTCAAACATTAAAATTAAGCAACCAAACTTCGTACATATTCATCCAACTTAAACAATGTGCAAACAAGTATCAAAAAGTGTGCAAAGAATCACCAAACAAATTCTTTCAAACACTCCAAACTAACAAAATTCAAACCTAAAACAACAATGCCACCTAATACTCAATTCCATCCTCTCCACCACCATCATCTAGGTATTTATGTGAGCTTTGAATTCTTTGACGTCTAACTCAAGTGTCGCCCTATGCCACTCCTCCATCCTTCTTTTTTGTTCCTCCTCATACTTCCTAGCAAGCTCCCGAACTTCATGTCAAATCTCCTTAAATTGCTCATATGATGACAGAACTCCCTATACCTTCCAATCCAGACTAAAGACGTTAAAAGTTCTTCTCAGAGCAAAGGTCATACGCCCTTCCTTACACACGCCCCAACTAAATCCAACCATCCTGAGAGAGTTTCTTCCCCTGATGGCATGATTGAATTGCCTTGATCATCTGCCAGTCGACTCCTTTTGATCTCTTCAATTGCTTGAAAGTATTGATTCTATATTAAAAGTAAAATTAGTATATAATAAATGATATAAAATAAATTTTAAGTAAGATATGAACTTACGTAAGTATCCTCTGCCCGTGTTTCAACTTAGACTTCTTTTCCATCTCTAATTTTCATATGGGTCTTCTTCCATACCTAATTCACGAGTGACTGGTCTATCAAGAGATGCTTCTTGCAAATAAAATAAACATGGTGGACCACAATTGCATAAAAAATTTACTACTATCTAAAATGTATAAATAATTACCAGTATCTTCATCCAAAAAGTCTAAAAGGAAAGCCCAAAAAGAGTGACATTAAGTCCCTGGTTGTTTTAATTCTAGATGAGATGAGTGATGCATCAGATGCTGATTGCAAAACAAGTGTATCTTCATCTGAAAAGGTATAAAAGAAATTCCCGAAAGAGTGACATTGGGTCCCTAGACATTCCAACTCCTGATAAGATGAATGATGCATCTGATGTTGGTTGTGAAACAAGCAATGGGAAAAAACTTGTGGAGAGTGAAGATAACATGACCACAGAAGCCGAATCCAAGACGTTAGAAGTTGTCTTAGAGAGATGCCAGTGAACTCACAAATTTTTCATAACAAAGGAAGCTAAAATATAAAGATGATAAAGTTTTGTTTGGGAAGAAGACAGTAATCATTATTCATTACTTGTTTAAATTCGAAAGTGTTGTATCATTATTGAATGTCATAGCTCCTCTTAACTTTGATCAACATATTAAGCATCAACTATCTTAAGGAAAACACATTTTAAGCAACTGATTTAGAAGATAAGTCCTTATAATTTGTTTTGCCAATGTAAGTTTATAGAAAGAAAATACCAACTTTTATTGTTTTAATAAGTTATCAGTAAAACATTTCTTGTTGTATTACAAGTGTGAATGTTCCCAATTTCAGAATATTCTTTTTCTGTCTTCTTTATGATAAAGAAGGTATCTTTCCAAATAAAAACAAAATATTCTATTTTTGCTTATAAAACAATCTAACTTCAGCAATCAAGAACAAATAGATGACTACCTCCTTTATTAGTTGAAAACCAACAGTTATGTCAAGGCTAACTGAGCTTCTTCACACTCATGAGGGTGTTGATGACTATCTGTAAGTATATCTATTATTCAAAGCAATGGATCTCACCCTTTTTGCTCTCTTAATGACTCAAACCACATCTTAGGGCTGGAGGTGGAGGATACTTACCATCCGCACAACCTCTTCTGTCAGAGATACTTAAGAATGCACTTGACTATAATAATACTTCCAATACTTTTATTTTAACTTAGCTATAGCTATTCAACACTGCAGCAGTGTACTATTATCTAATTCCTAGCATATTCTTTCGCCTAATGGTAACAAAACATTAAGTAAGAATATTGGCACAACATCATGATATTGAGTTAAACCATCTTCCAGGTTGGAAGGACTTATTTGTGCCCGGAATGGAAGCAAAAGCTGATCACATTCTCTGAATTTCTTGAGAGAATTTGGTCTAATGATGCTACCTCTGTGAAAACTATGTACTTAGCCCGACATCAATTATTTGATCTGGTAATTTTTTCCTTTCTATTACTTGCAACTGGGCCTGTTAAGTTACCTAGGTAAACTAGGAGTAGGCTTAAATTATCAGAATGAGAGAGTAGTTGTGGAGCTTTTCATGTTGTGTTGGTAACAACAAGCTTTCCTGTTCTTCCTCAAAAGGAATAGTTTCAATCCCATAAGAACCTGATGCACTAAAATAATTGTTGCAGATGGTTTTTAGAAAGCAAAATTCTCCAACAACTATGTGCTGAGTTAGTAGAAACAAATTCTGACTTTTAGTTTTAAAGCAGAAGTCTATAAGAGAAAATACTAGCTAAAATCCATGACATTTTGACTTTTAAAAATCTTTGTAAGTTCAAAGCTAAACTTGTACTTGTTTCAATCGGATGTGAACACCGAATATGTTCAACTTGTACTTGGCAACACCACAGTCACAATGACCACCAATTATATACAGAAAACAAACAATAACACTAAAAATAAAGTTCAAATTATGTCTTGGTCAAAACAGAGGAAGTTGCCCATATTTGCCCCTTAACTATCCTGATGTACAACTTATACATTATCACAGGATACATCATGTCACGAACAGTACATGGAATACACGATACTAGATACAATAGAATATGAAAAGCTGCGAAAAAATGTAAAAAATATTAGATTGACGACAAAGAATAAGCATATCTACCGTCACTAAAAATACCCAAAACAAAAATTGGGTAAAATATATTTCCAAACAAAGAGGCGCGTAATTGCTCAATCAAAAAAAGTGAAAAGTACCGTTAATGTGAAAAAAGAGTCTCAATTAGTAAGGAGAGGTTATCGAAATATAACCCAACTACCAGCACGGTGACTCGAAGCTTCTGCCTAGTCCAACCAACGCCCAAATTAGAATGTAGGGTTTACATATGAAATTATAATTTAACCCAAATTCTGTTGTAAAAAGCATTTTTTAAAAAAATGGTGGGAAATAATGGGAGAAAGAGGGGGAACCAAATCCTAACAATTTTAATTTTTAGTAAATTGATTAACTTTACTTAGGGAAAAAATGGTGGAAAATAATGTTGGGAAGGAGTTGGAGGAACAAGTTAAGCCATATTTTTTTTATTTGGAGAATTAATTTAACCCAAACCCTTGTCATTTTAAGTCACGTTTTTTTTTTGGTTTCTTTGGAGGGTTAATTTAATTCAAATCCTTGCCATTTTCATTTTTATTAAAATATGAGCCATTTTATATATTGATTCACCCATAATCCTTTCACACCTACTTGATATATAATTATTTCTATATTCAGGTGGTTTCGACGTGTCTGCTTCAGCTATTTGCTTCAATCATGATTTTACCATATCACTCCTAATTAATTATTATAAGTTATTTATATATTAAGAATTAATAATATATAATAAAAAGGTAAAATAAATATTTATGACGGCACCGGTTGAAGCAGCTATCTTCGACGCGTCTGCTTCAGCTGCCTGCTTCAACCATGATTTTATTATATCACCCTAATTAATTATTATAAGTCATTTATATATTAAAAAATTAATAATATTTAATAAAAGAAGTAAAATAGATATTAATGGCGTGTCTGCTTCAACCGTAATTTTATCATATAACCTCTAAGTAATTATTATAAGTCATGTAATATTAAAAAAATTAATAATATTTAATAAAAAAGATAAAATAGACATAAAAGAATAAATTAACTCTTGATGTTTTAAATTAACTTGACATCTTATGACATGTCTGATTCAGCTGCTTCAACAGTAACTTTACTAAATATCAACCCTAATTAATTATTATTAGTCATCTAAATATTAAAAAATTAATCATATTTAATAAAAAAGATAAAATAGATATAAAATGATAATTAACTCTTGATGTTTCAAATAAACTGGACGCCTTATATGAAGCACACTTTTATCTTTTCAGAAGTATTTTCTTATAGTAATTTTGTTATATCACTTTTAATTGGTTGTTGTAAGTCATTTAAGACATGTATGCTTCGTTGTTTCAATCATGATTTTACTATATCACCCATAATTAATTATTATGATCATCTAAGCATTGTGACACTTAAATTGGAATAGAAGAAATAGTATAATTAACTATAATGCTACAACAGTTTGGGCAAGGAGAGTAACGTATATTATTTGAAAATTACATAAAAAGTATTATACATTACAATAGTTAACAACTTAAAATATCCCCAAAAAAATAATTTGTTATATATTTTAAAAAGTACGTAAAAAATACTATAAATCATAATAATTAACAACTTAAAAATTTAAAAGATATAAAATATTTGATTGACTCTTGAAATTATATTAGTGCCACTTAAATTGAAATAAAAGAAAAGTATTATAAATCACATTAATTAAAAACTTAAATTATTTTTAAAATATAATTGATTATCAATGTCACAAAAGTTTGGACAAGGAGAGTAATGCATATTATTTGAAAATTACATAAAAAATATTATAAATTACAATAGTTAACAACTTAAAAAGTCTCCCAAATTATCATATATTATTCTTATAATTTAGCATCTAATTGGTATCAATTTTTGAATATTTTCTTTTAAATTTTAAAATAGTACTCTAAATATAATCGATGTTGAGCCCGTGCTAACACATGCCCCGATCCCTAGTATTAAAATATGGGTAAATCAATAATAATTTAATTAATGAAATATTTATTAAGATATCATTAAAAGATAAATTGATTCTTGACCGATTTTATAAGATGTATTTTTTCATCATATTAATATGAAAATAATCACATTAAGCCTTATAGTATTTTTCTTATAGTTATTTGACAAATTGACTATTGTAATGTGAATTGTGACAAGTTAAAAAGAAAAGAAGTCAGTATAAGCCGATACTTCATTTTTAAAAAAAAATTTCAATTGTAAATCAACCATAGTTACTAAAAGTTTTGCTAAATAAATATAACAATGGAGAGTTGAGATATAAAACTCATGAACATCCTTATATGTGAGTTGTAAATTAATGATTAAGTAAATTCATGTAAAAAAAAAATTACATTGTTGAGTTAGAGTTATTGAAAAAACGGATTTTGTAATTTATTTTACTGATGAAATATTGATTTCTTGAAAACATTTGTGGATTACGATACACCACTCAAAGTATATTAGGATAATATGTATTATGAGAGGTATTTCTTTAATTTTTTTAATCTTTTGGATAATGCTTTAGTTTAATCCTTTGACCTTATATTTATTTTTTTGTGAGAATATGAGTTCTTGAAAAAAAGTTTTGGATTAGAATACTTCCTGGCCAAAGTAAATTAGGATAGTACTATTTTACTGTGTTCTTTGACAAATTTATCTTAATTTAACTTAAATATTTAGAGTATAAAAGTCCTTCAATATTTGAAGTATATTTATATGGTTATGTTGATAAATCAATAATAATTCAAATATTGAAGGACTTTTATACTCTAAATATTTAAGTTGATAAATTAATAATAATTCTTATAAATATTATTAATACACTAATACTAATTAGTATAGTTGTCAAAATATATATTAATATATTATTCGCTAATATTACTTAATGACATCGCTAATACTTATAGTTAGTATAATTGTCAATGTATAACTTACCAGTCAATAATATTTCTAAAAAATCATTAATAAATTTTACTTCGTTTAACTATCATATAAGTTAATTAATCAATATTATTTTAATAAAGATATTAAAGATACTCTTTTATTTTGCTGTAGTTATTGATATATAGATTAATCAATCAATAATATCTCATAGTATATCTCTACTTAGTGTAGTCATCAGATTATACGACGATCAGTCAATAACATTACATAAGAATATCACTAGTTCACTTCTATTTATACAATATCAACTATAAGCTAATCCATTACTTATAGTATTACTTATACCACTAATAGACCATTTTTTTCCATTATCAAATTAATTATAAATTAATATAATTCATCAACTTTCAATAAGAATAACACTAAAACATTTCTACTTCTGTGTGTGTGTGTGTGTTTTTGGTTATGTGTAGAAAAATAATGTAATTTAATAGTATGAAAAGAAAAAAAAGTTTTAAAGCAATTATTGAGTGATCAAATAATTGATATCATTGCTATTGTTTTTTCTGCAAATCTATAGTATGGTTTTTTTATTAAATACTCAATTTTACTTATTTAATTTAGTGAGAAATTTTTCTCACTACAATGAAAAAAATCACAAAATAATTACGTGTATCTTATGGAGGACTCCTTGGATAACTTATATTTCATTTATTTTTTCATTAATGCATTGACACCAACTAAAAAAATATTAAAAATTATATTTAAATTTTCTTTGAAATATGAATTTATTTGTTATTATATAGTGAGGGAAATCCCTCGCTATAATAAATTTAATATTAATTTTTTATTATCATCATATTTTAGTGAGGGATGTCCCTCTCTGCCTTTGAAAAAAATAAAAACAAAAATATTAAAAATTATATTTAAATTTTTTTTGAAATATAAATTTATTTGTTATTATTTAGTGAGAAAAATCCCTCGCTATAACAAATTTAATATTAATTTTTTATTATCATCATATTTTAGTGAGGGATGTCCCTCTTCGCCTTTTAAAAAGATGAAAATGAAAATATTAAAAATTATATTTAGATTTTCTTTGAAATATGAATGTTTTTGTTATTATTTAGCGAGGGAAATCCTTTGCTATAACAAATTCAATATTAGTTTTTATCATCATCATATTTTAATGAGGGATGTCCCTCTTCGCCATTTAAAAAAGATGAAAATAAAAATATTAAAAATTATATTTAAATTTTTTTTGGAAATATGAATGTATTTGTTTTTATTTAGCGAAGGAAATCCTTCGCCATAACAAATTTAATATTAGTTTTTTATCATCATCATATTTTAGTGAGGGACGTCTCTCTTTGCCTTTTAAAAAAGATGAAAATAAAAATATTAAAAATTATATTTAAATTTTTTTTGAAGTATGAATGTATTTGTTATTATTTAGCGAGGGAAATCCCTCTCTATAACAAATTTACTATTAGTTTTTTATTATCATCTAATTTTAGTGAGGGATGTCCCTCTCATTCTTTAAAAAAAAAAATTAAATTGATTTGTATGAGGAACAACATCGCAAAGTCTCTCACAATTTCAACATACAATTTGTTCCTCGCTAACCTTGGTAGCTAATAACCAACTTTTATTCGGAAATAAATTTTTTGGGATGCTTATTATTTAGGAGTATTATGCTTAAGTTTAGGTAATGTTGTTCAGAGTTTGCATCTTGGACTATTCAATCGTGATTGAAATATTCTTTTTGTGTAATTGATTAACAAAGATAGTTGTTAGTTTTATATGATTGAGATGTTTTTAAAGTTTAAAGTTATAGGATTTTTATATGAATATATGTAAGTCGAAATCAAATAAAGTATGGTTACCGAATTACCATACCGTAAAATACCAAAATCGAATTTAAAAATACCAAACCATACCGAACTAGTTTGGTATGGTAATGGTACTTGTTGTCTATATATGCATTTCCCAAACTAATAAAAGTTCTGAAGCAACATCAAAACTTGACAAATAAGACATACAACATATCCTTTACGATTTGAATCCTAGACTTCTCTCATCGTTTAATAGGCATGAAACATCTCATGTCATTTGTAAAGTGATCAAACAGAGGGTCTATGAAAATGCATTGCACTTACAGAAGAGAGTAGCTTAAGAGAGTGATCTCTTTATACATATCGAAGAAAGAGAGAGAGTTGTTGCTACACTAAGTCTTACATGACACCAGCCTACATTGTATATTCAATAGTCGCAATTGTTGGGTTCAATATGAAAAGTACGAATGAAAAATAGAGGGAATCAAGTGGAGGAAAAAATTGAGAAAATACTAATATGAAAAGTGTACTCTAAAATTGGAAAGTCTACTAATTCTCCTACATTGGTGGGAGAATGTGACTTTTAAGTGTTTATATTAAGAAAAACTTACTCCACATGGTAAGTGAGACAGACAAGAACCAAGATGTGCCTAGCGCCGTCGTCGTCGTCGCTCGCTCGTCTTTGGATTTGAATTTGAAAAATGATCGATCGATGAGATCTACTTTTTAGACAATTTATTTGACAGAAATTTAATCCGAAAAACCAAAGGGAAAACGCAACAGAAACAGAAACTTTTGTGTGTTTGTAATCCTCTATGAACGTGTGTGCATGCAGTAACACTATTTTGAAATTCAAAATGCAGTGTAGAATGCATAAAGCTGTCTCGGAATGGATGCAACCCTTCGACGAAAAGATACACTGATTTGTGAAATGGTATGCCCGTTTGGATAGTTGTGACTGTTCGTAAAAGACACTCTTTGGAATGATAAACATGATTTTTCAGAAGGGATACACTTTTTCAGTGAACCATTGCCACTTTTCAGAAGAGGTACCTGATGGCTATATAAACCTGCTTTTATCCACAGTTTTAAATAAGAATTTTTTGAATATACAAACACTTCTTGTCTTCAAAAACATTCCGTGTGATCATCTAATCGTTGAGTGAGTTCAAAGAGATTCCAATTGTTTGAGGTACCGCTACAGTTGATTTTTTTGGCCATTTTATCCTGGGAGGAAAATTCCACAACCTCGGGTACTCGAGGGGAATTATTTCCTTAAGGACATTCCGTGAATTCGGAGGACTTGGCCATTTCTATTTCATCTTATTTTTCTGAAAAAAACACACTTCTTAGAAAGATCACTTTGATCTTGTGTAGAGGGTGTTGTTGTACTTCATAGTGTTCTTGTTTTATACTTGAACCAGTCTTGAAGTTATTCTGTTGAATTACAGATTCTGTGTACCCAAAAACATTGAAAAAATAACAATCTTAAGAAAATAATTCAGAATCTGTATTGCTTGGTTTCTGGAGATTAAAGCTTTAAGCTTTCTACTCCGTTTGAACTTAACTAGTGATTTGAAGAAATAAAATCTTCATCACAATTTAAAGATCACTTGGTTGACGATTGGAAGTCTAAAAACTTCATCATTAAACTAGAAACAAGAGGTGCTTTAAAGTTGCTGCAACTTTATTAACAATATTTTGATATACTAAAGTTTTTGTCTTGTTGTGATAGGAAAATGACTTCAGACGGTTAAGTGCATGATACTGCAACGACTGTGACAACAACTAATGTTGTCATAATGAGTGGTACGAATACTCCGCCAGCAATGGCACCAGCGGAGAAACCTAAGAAATTTGCAGGTATTGACTTCAAAAGGTGGTCGCAGAAAATATTCTTCTACCTTACACCTCTTTGTCTTCAAAGGTTCACATTTGAAGAAGCTCCAAAGGTGCCCGAGGGAACCTCTGACCAAGAGCGATTTGTCATTATGAAGGCTTGGAAACACTCGGATTATATTTTGAATGGCCTCCAAGATGAACTATACAATGTGTATAGTGGAATGAAAACGACAAAAGAGTTGTGGGGGGCGCTGAAAAGAAAGTATAAGACTGAGGATGCGGGAACCAAAAAGTTCTTCGTTGCAAGATTCCTAGAGTTTAAAATTATTGGTAGCAAGTATATTGTATCGCAAGTCCAGGAACTATAAGCAATCATCCATGATCTCCTCGAGGAAGGTATGATTTTGAGGAATACCTTAGTTGAATATATTAAGAATATTCTTAATGTTCACATGAACTTAATTGTAGGTTTGATCGTGAATGAGGCATTTCAAGTCACGACAATTATTGAGAAGTTACCACCTATGTGGAAGGACTTCAAGAACTACTTGAAATACAAGCGGAAGGAGATATCAGTTGAAGATCTTATAATAAGACTGCGCATTGAAGAAGATAATAAAGTCATGAAAAAAAAGTCGAAGGGAAATTCTGCAATAAATGGAGAAAATATTGTAGAAGACGACCAAAACAACTCCAAAAAGATGAAGAAAGTTGGACATTAAATCAATCAACCCAAGAAGAAATTTAAGAAAAAATGCTTTAACTGTGGCAAAATTGGCCACAAGTCTACGGATTGTCGTGCCCCAAATAAAGAAAAGAAAAAAGACCAGGCAAATATGGCTGATTCTAAGAAAGAAATAGACGATCTGTGTGCCATGTTGTTCGAATGCAACTTGGTGGGAAATCCTTGAGAATGGTTTATGGATTCCAATGCCACCCGCCACATTTGTGCTAATAAGGAGTTATTTACTGCTTTTTCTCTGGCTCAAGGAGAGGAAAAGATATATATGGCCAACTCCGCAACTTCTAAAGTGTAAAGAATGAGAAAAGTCTTCTTGAAAATGACATCAGGCAAAGTGTTGACTTTGAACAATGTCCGATATTACCGGAGTTACAAACGAACTTGATTTCTGTATCACTTCTAGTTTCCAAAAAAATTGTACTTAGTAAAAGAGAAGTGTATGTAGGCAAAGACCACCTCACTGAGGGCCTATTCAAAATGAATGTTGAAATTAATAAAATTTCAATTTCTTCTTACTTACTTGAGTCTTATAATTTGTGGCATGAACGATTAGGCCATGTTAATTACAAAACATTGCGAAAACTTATTAACTTAGAAGTTTTGTCAAACTTTGAGTGCAATAAATCAAGATGTCAAACGTGCGTGGAATCAAAGTATGCTAAGCATTCATATAAGTCCGTTAAAAGAAATTCCAATTCCTTAGACTTAATCCACACTGACATTTGTGATATGAAGTCAACACCATCTCGTGGAGAAAAAAAGTATTTTATAAATTCTATTGATGATTGAACTAGATATTGTTATGTCTATTTGCTAAACAGTAAGGATGAAGAAATAGATGCGTTTGGGCAATATAAAATAATAGTTGAAAATCAGTTAGAGAAAAAGATCAAAACTGCAAGAAGTGATAGGGGCAGAGAATATGAATCTCCTTTTGTGCAAATATGTGTAGAGAATAGATTGTCCATCAAACTATGACCCTATATTCACCCTAATCTAATGGAATTGAGGAAAGAAGAAACCAAACCTTAAAGGAAATGATGAATGCCTTACCTATAATTTCAGGGTTACCGCAAAACTTGTGGGGGGAAGCTATCCTTACAACTAACCGAATACGCAATAGAGTGCCCTATAGTAAGACACAATCAATTCCATATGAAAAATGGAAAGGAAGAAAACTCAACTTGAAATATTTCAAAGTGTGGGAGTGTCTAGTGAAGGTCCAAGTTCCTATGCCGGAAAAGGGTAAAGATAGGACCTAAGACGGTGGACTACGTGTTTATAGGATATGCTAAAAGTAGTCAAGTATGTCAATTTTTGATTCATAAATTCGAACATCCGGATATCAATGAAAATACGGTAATTGAGTCAGATAATACTGAATTCTTTAAACATATTTATTTGTATAAAACTAGATATAAATAGTCTAGTGGGGGGTTTAAACGACCTCGAGATGAACCAAGTGAGGATGTACATAATGATGAGAATCTAAGACGTAGTACACATCAAAGAACGTCAACTTCGTTTGGATTGGATTTTGTAACATTTCTCTTAGAAAATGAGCCACAAACATTTAAAGAAGCGATGGTGTCTTCAGATTCATCTTTTTCAAAAGAGACAGTCAATAATGAGAATGATTCAATCTTAAGAAACCATACGTGGGAGTTGGTTGATCTTCCTTTAGGAAATGAACCTTTAGGTTCTAAATAGATATTCGAAAGGAAAATGAAAGTAGATGGTACTATTGACAAATACAAGACAAGACTTATAGTAAAAGGCTTTAAACAAAAGAAAAGCCTTGATTACTTTGATACATAGTTTCCTGTAACAAGGATAATGTCAATTCGATGTTAATTGCCTTGGCGGCGGTATATGGTCTTGAAATCTATTAAATAGATGTGAAAATAATATTCCTAAATGGAGAATTGGAGGAAGAAATCTACTTGGAAAAGCCTGAGGGTTTTGTGGTTCCAGGAAAAGAAAATAAGGTGTGTAAACTTGTTAAGTCACTTTATGGACTAAAACAAGCACCTAAACAATGACATGTGAAGTTTGACCAAACCATGTTGGCAAACAGGTTCAAGATTAATCAATGTGATAAATGTGTTTACATTAAAGACACTCCAAATCACCAAGTTATTGTTTGTTTATATGTGGATGATATGTTGATCATCAGTAGAGACATTTTCGATATTAATGCTACGAAATGAATACTCAAGAGCCAATTTGATATAAAAGACTTTGGAGTTGCGGATGTGATCTTAGGAATAAGAATCCATAGAACTCCATAAGGGTTGGCATTGTCACAGTCTCATTACATCGAAAAGGTACTTGACAAATTCAAGTATTTGGAATTTGGTATTGCCAAGACTTCATTGGACGTGAGCTTCGCACTTTAAAAGAATGAGGGTGAAAGTGACTCACAATTGGAGTACGCAAGAGTGCTGGGATGTTTAATGTATATCATGAACTGTACATAACTAGATATATCATGTGCTATTAGTAAATTGAGTCGGTACACGAGTAATCCAGTAAAACTCATTGGATGGCAAAGAAAAGAGTTTTGGGGTATCTTAAATGCACTTAAGACTATGCTTTGCATTATAATAAATATCCTGTGGTACTTGAAGGATATAGTGATGAAAATTAGATCACCGAATCGAACGAAGTAAAATCCATGAGTGGATATATATTTAATGCCGGTGGAGGAGCAGTCTCTTGGAAATCATCCAAACAGACATGGACTGCTCGCTCTATAATAGAATCTGAATTTATCGCATTAGATAAAGCCGGAGAAGAAGCAGAATGGATCTAGAATTTCTTGAAAGATATTTCTTATTGGCCCAAACCATTGGCACCAATATGCATACACTGTGATAGCCCAACGACAATAGGTAGGGCAGAGAGCATGATGTACAAAGATAAATCTCATCACATAAGATAGAGATATAATACCATTGGAGAACTTCTCTCTAGTGGAATTATCACTGTTGACTATGTAAAGTCTAAAGATAATGTGTCGGATCCACTTACAAAAGGCCTGTCTAGAGAAGGAGTTGAAAGGACATCCAGGGAATAGGTTTTAGTCCTAGGACAATCAGCATGGTTGTAACTCTACCTAGAAGACTGGAGATCCCAAGCGCTAGGCTCAAGGAGATCAAACAAAGTTTTGTCCGATAGGTTCAACATTGTCAATTTACCCAACCCATTCTCATAATGTAAACAATGTTTAGTGAACGAGGATAAGACTTATGGTGTGAAGTCTTTTAATGATTATCTAAATTTGATAGATTTGACCAAATAATTTAATCTACAGGATTGAATGCTTAGAAATCACCTATGTGAGGGCAAAGTCGAAGCTGCTTTAAGGAGAATGTTACTAAAGGCCTATTTTCTAAACTCTCATGAAATCGGGATGTGTTTATAGCTGAAACAAACAAAACTGTAAGAACCATAAACGGTAAAAGGCTGGTTGTGTGACATATATTTTCTAGGTGTACATTAAAGCTCGATGGTTCAAAGATATCAAATCTGTCGATTGACCGAGTGCATTCGAAGTTCAAAGAGAAACCCACTTATCCAGATGCAATGAGTCTTTTCTTGATAATCACATACTTATCCGTAAAGTCTTACGAAAAAGTAGCCATTCCCTATTTATGTTAGGGATTGTTGGATTCAATATGAAAAGTATGAATGGAAAATGGAGAGAACCAAGTCGAGTAAAAAATTGAGAAAACACTAATATGGAAAGTGTACTCTAAAATTGGAAAGTCTACTAATTCTCTCACATTGGTGGGAGAATGTGAGTTTTAAGTGTTTATATTAAGAAACACTTACTCTACATAGTAAGTGAGATAAGAACCAAGATGTGCCTCACACCGTCATTGTCGTTGCTAGCTCGGGTCAGCTTCGGATTTGGATTTGAATTTGGATTTGTCAAATGATCGATCGATGAGATCTATCTTTTTAGAAAAAAATTATTTGACAGAAATTTAATCTGAAAAATCAAAGGGAACAACGCAACTGAAATAGAAACTTTTGTGTGTTTTTAATGCTCCATTAACGTGCATGCATGCAGTAACACTATTTCAAAATTTAAAATGCAGTGTAGAATTTAAAATGCTATCTCAGAAGGGATGCAACCCTTCGACGAAAAGACACACTAATTCATGAAATGGTATGACCGTTTGGATAGTTGTGACTGTTCGAAAAAGACACACTCTTTGGAATGAACAAACATGATTTTTTAGAAGGGATACACTTTTTCAGCGAACCATTGCCACCTTTTAGAAGAGATAGCTGATGACTATATAAACCTGCTTTTATCCACAGATTTAGATAAGAAAATTTTCTGAATATACAAACACTTCTTTTCTTCAAAAATATTCCATGAGATCATCTATTCGTTGAGTGAGTTCAAAGAGATTCTAATAGTTTGAGGTACCACTATTGTTGGTTTGTTTGACCATTTTATCCTGGGAGGAGAATTCCGCAACCTCGGGTACTTGAGAGGAATTTTTTCCTTAAGGACACTCCGTGAATTTGGAGGACTTGGCCATTTTTGTTTCATCTTATTTTTCTGGAAAAACACACTTCTTAGAAAGATCACTTTGATCTTGTGTAGAGGGTGTTGTTGTACTTCATAGTGTTCTTGTTTTATACTTGAATTAGTGTTGAAGTTATTTTATCGAATTACAGATTCTGTGTATTCAAAACTATTGAAAAAATAACAGCAATTATAAGAAATTGGAGAATCTACAATGACATAACAAATAGTTATAATTCAAAATTAACCAAGAAGAAACAACAAAATATATGATAGTATTTTTATATTACATAGATCATTAAATATTTTTTAATGCTTTGTCAAGCTAGTGATTTCCTCAAGTGGATATTCAATTAAATACTTAACTCGCTTGACCTCGAGATAATATAATGCATTCTCAAAACTATGCAGTCTATAAAACAACATTTTAACAAATATCGCTGATCAACTTCAGAGTGAGTCCATTTTAAACAATATTTTTACTCACAAATTTCACCCAAGGAAAAAAAAACACCAAGCAACATTACAGAATTAAAGTAGAAAAGGTAAAGACTGGCTCAATAGGATCCATTCGAACCAAGACTATAGCAGTCTATGAAGTAACACAACAACAGGAAAAATGAGTAGAATTCCTTGGTCATGTTTCCAGATTAATGAGGCATACTTCAGGATACCAAATCGCAAAGCAGTATTTTTTAAATACAAAAATTCACCTTAAGTTATTACTGCTTTCCTTCCCAAAGGTAAATCAATAGGAGATCAAAAGATCTCCACATAGCAGCTTGCAAATATATATGAAATGGTATGCCACAAAATTAGTGTCATTCTCACGTAATACAAATGCATATAAGATTTTGAGTACTGAAGTTGCAGCTAGAAGATTGTCCTCTGCGTAACGGGAAAAGAATTTTTAGCTTCACTAATGACATAAAGAGATTTCCTGCAAAAAATTTTAGTCTACGATAGCAGTAGATTGATGAGAGTTGATGTGGTTGCCACGTATAAGATGGATGGTTGATATTGTTTGCTAAATTGTACTATTTTACCATTCAACATGGATATCCCCATATGTCTGATACAAATGATTGGATGTTTATTGAAACTGAGTAAGAAATTTTTTTCCTTCGTCTTCGCTAAGAGTTTCTTCCCATAAAGTAAATGTGTAAACTTGTTTGCTGTGTACCAAAACATAATTAATATGTTGTATATTTTTATATTATGAAGCAATAAGAATGGTGAAAAAACTGGCAAAATATACTTACTTGATGTCAATGACAATGAGTTCTTGTAGTCTTTTCTGAATGCTTGTAACATATCATGGTGGAAAACAGTTGACAACTATTGCTAGTACATCTGTTGAGGGGGAAAACACATGTTAGCTTATGCTGAAGCATATATTTAGTAGTAGTGTGAAATGATCATACTGTATTCTGCAGTCTTAAGTTGTTCTTTGACAACTTGGGAGGCTTGTTTATTGATATCCTGACCATTCTAGGTGGTGGTAACTCATTTTCGTTTGAGTCATCTCTATCAACTGGATCAACTGTGATCTTTTTATCAATATCTATTCAAATGTATGAATAGGTTTTTCATATCTGAAAATTGATTGTTGTACGCATGTACTCATTATCAAATACGTGTGAAACAGTTGGAACATATCTTGATAAGGAGGGATGTCGTCACTGTAGAAAATTACTTTTACTTGATTGTCTTATAGGTAATTTTATAGGTAATAATATGAGAGGAATGTAAGCAGTTGATTTGGTTTTCAGAATAGGAAGTTACCTATTCATCTTGAAAGATCATGTTAATTTATTTTATCTTTCGTTCTCTACCTTCTCCTGGCCTGTAGATATCTCCAACTTGCACCTTACATATCCAATCTGATATTTCAGGAGTGATTGCATGTATATTTAGCCTTTCTATCATTCTTTTATAGCCTGTAAAAATAATTAAAGATAATTAATAGTGTAGACACCTAATTTTTGCCCACCACGACTAAGTTTAATTTCGAATTTCTTCTATTTTAAATAAAGTTACAATATTCACTTTATCTAGATAAAAACTTTTCAAAGTATTTATCTAGGTAATTGTGCCATTTTAAGTAACAATTATATATTTTCGTATTCCTATATACGAAATCGTATAAATTTGTTACTTCAATAATTATTTTATGGAAGATCGAATTTTAATCAAGGCTTAACTTGAAAATTAATTCAAACAGTTAAAATCTTGATTTAATTATAATTACTCTAAAAAATAATTTATTTGGAAAAATATTTTTTTGATTTTATTGAATAAAGAAACTCAAAATTAAACTGGTTCATAATTCATTCTAAATTTTGATTTAATTTAGTTGATTTATTAAATTTGACCATAATTGAAATCAAATTGGCCACATTTGCAATCCAATTGGACAACTAACATCTAATTGGTTAAAATTTAAATAAAGTCTGACTAATTTCTAATTTAACTTGGCTACTTTTTAAAGTGACCAAAATTTCAGCTATTTTTTTTTTATTATTTTAGGCCTGCCCAGCAACCCATTCCAACCCTCCCCCTTCCTTAACCCAAATCATCAACCCCATTTGTTTTTGAGAAAATTATCCCCTATAGTATTATTAGATCTAAAATAATAAATTTTAGCAACACTTTTAGATAATTACATTAATAGCAATTTAGTTACAAGTTATAGTAACTTATTAAAAGATATATTATTTTAATTGTATTTTTAAAATTTATTTTTAATTTATATAATTTAAAATCAGTTCCATATTTATAGGGTTGTAATCAATATTCCTATTAAATTGTGTATTGATAATTATGGTAAATATATATTATTTTATATTTAAAATAGTGCACACTTTTATTAGATAAATTTATTGAAAGAAGATTACATGTAAATCAAATTAATGTTTCGAAAAAGTATCTGAATCACCTCTCCATTTTCATTCAAATACTGTAACTTTCAAAACTTAGTCTCTTTCTCCATTCTAAAATTCAACCTTTCAAAAATTTATTGAACATTCTAATTCCATTAACTTACTCATATAATATTCATATTTTCCCCTTGAAAATACAAGATTGAAAAAAGTGTGTTTCATATAATATTCATATTCTTCATTGAAAAAAGAGGGTTTTAGATAATATTCATCTTCTTTTCAAAAAACATAAAATTGATATATTTGTTTTTTTCATTCTCTATTGTGAATCATGTCTAAACCAAAATTCGATTCTACTCCTCCGCGTAGAAGTCCTAGAATAATCGAAAATAGTAGCCCATTCATCTTTCTAGACATTCGTTTGATTTAGGTTGTTTCACTCCTTCTCCTCTATCGAAGTGTAAAAATAATATAGTGAAAATTATCTTGTATATACTTATTAAACTGTTTCGTGTATGAATTCTGTATAAAATCAGTATGAAATAAGTATAATGATTGCAGAAGTTGGTATAGAAATCGACTTTCACCAAATATTATACGCTATTATTTATTTTAGTGTATGAAATAAATATTCAAACTTGTACTTTTTGAATTATTCCATGTATGAAACCTGTATAATATCAATATTACATTCAAGGTTTATAAAATAGTTTCTAACATGTTATATTTATATGGAATGAGTATAATGTGTTTGTGATATTCAATTAAGAAAATATACTTCAAATTATAAATTGAATGGAATCAGTTTATAAAGTATTTTCTTACATGTCACATTTGTATGAAATAGATATATAAATTGATATTTATGGATTGCGATATTAAATTTAGGTGATAACAATTTATGTACTCATTCCATACACTATGTGCTTCTCTCTTTGAATCAAGATTCTATCTCATCTACTTTTATATTAAATTAAGATTTAATGAACACTGTCATCTTTCATACTGAAAAAAATAATCACGATTTGTAAAGAAAAATTGAAGTAAATCTGATTGACACAAACTTAATTGATGTCCAATTCATTCAACGGTGTGAAATACAAGACAACTGTTAAATTAGCATAACACCGAATCAAAAACTGCTTAAATACAAAAACTAAACTTTGTTCATACCAACAATCATAGAAAGACAACAACAATGAGCACCAAAAAATATTAAAATACAATATTCATGTCTATGTATGCAACTCTTACTGCGCTTCAATCACAAGCAAATTGAGGAGATGGGTGTTAAAGTCTTATTAATCAAGTAGTGCTCCCCTGGAGACATATTGATCAAATGGAGACATATTAATCGTGCTTGTTCATTAAAGCGTTTGTGACTGAAACAACTAAATGGTGTATAAAAAAAGATAGTGTATGAAGATGGGAACTCTTAATGGAAGCATTAAAATAGGAGAAAAGAAAGACGGTTAGAGGGAATTTAGGATGGATTGATATCAATAATTAAGGATAACTATATTTAAGGAAAGATTATTGCATATTAGTTGTATTAAATCTTTATTTTCCTTTTCAGTAATTACTTTTTTGTATTTTTTTAAAAAAGAAAAAAAATGTTTTTATCTTTTATTTTTGTATAAGATTTGCTACAACTAGAAAAAATAAAAGTTATGCTATAAGTTGTAATTTCCTATCTAATAATTGTTATATACATTTTTTCCCTTTGTTTTTCTCCTTTAAAAACTGGCTACCATCCCAATTCGAACATCAGTGGCCCAATAGCAATTCAAGTGACCCGACCCATTTTTGTTTTGTTCAACAATGAACAAACCCAACAACAAAATCAACAGCAACATCGATGACCACAATCCAATCCCAGCAAAACCCGTCAAATGAACACAACCCGATCCGAACTCATGCGAAAAATAATAGTGGCAACAACCACCAAACTCAAATTCAAATCCCAAAATTAAAATTTTTAATTTCAAAATTTGTACTAGATTGTACAATTCCTCCTAAACCTTATTTTTTTTTTTCAATTTAAAATTTAAAATTTAAAATTTGTACTAGATTGGACAATTCCACCTCAACCTTGTCCTTTTTCCATTTTGAAATTTAAAATTTGTACTAGATTTGTTTAATTCCACCTCACTTTATCCTCCAACAAACTTTACCCTCAATTTCAAATTTCCAAATCACCCCTAAGTTCTTTATCCCACATTAGTGGATTCAAAGAATCGAATAACCATCCTTTCCTATAAATACTACCACTATTTTGGTAGAAAACCAAGTCTCAAAGAGTGGGAAAAAAAATTTAATCAAAAAGTTGAACATTTTTTTAGTAAAAATTTTCAAATGGTAGGCTAATCGGGATTCTCGAAAAATTACTTTTCGGTGGTGATCAAGACTCCAAAAAAACCTTGAAGTCCCATTTTGTTGTTTCGAAAAAGGTAAACACACCTTTTCCTTTTAGGTTTGTTATCGTTTTCTTCTTCATCTCCTTCTTCATAGTTTCGTAGCTGCATAGTTATAATTTTATTTGCTGGAATCGTTTGATGTAGACAGCCTTGAAGGCCATAGGATGTTATGATTTCAATATTATGACTATTTTTTATGTTCATGATGAAAAATGAGCTAATAATAGTTGGACGTGTTTCTTTGACTTTCTTCTTTGATTATTATGATTAGATTAATAAAGTTTCGATCTTTACTTGATTAAAATACTTACTCATGCCTTGTTTAAATTCTTTATTGATGGATATATTCTCTTTTAACATGTAAGTTGTTTTCTTTAAAAAGAATAGTCGCTATTATTTGTTTCGCCTCAATAAATTAGATAGGTAAATTTCGATCTTTGTTTGATTAAAATATATACTCATGCCTTATCTAAATTCGTTATTGATGAATATGTTCGCTTTTAGCATGTAAAGATGTTTCCTTTATACCAAAAAAGAATAGTCACTATTGTTTGTTTTGCTTTAATAAATTAGATGGATAAACTTTTGATATTTGCTTAATTAAATACGTACCCATGCCTTGTTTAAATTCGTTAATGGTGAATATGTTCGCTTTTAGCATGTAAAGTTATTTCCTTTATGTTGAAAAAGAATAGTCACTGTTGTTAAGGGTCTGTGAAATTGTTTCTCAATTCGAAGTAGTGAGTTACTTGTACCTAGGGATTTGGTATTATTTTAGAAAGGCATATCATAGTGTGCTATGTTTGTGGCCTAGTGATTTTCAAAATCACCGCTTAAGGTTGAAGTTGAGAATGTTGACATACACGTGATAGTTGACTTAGTCACATGTAAAAATTAAAACTTAAAAGTGCTACTTTTAAGATCCAACTCCTTTGTCGATTCTTAATTCTTTTGATTAAAGAGTTATTTTTCTCCATGATTATATGTCATAGTTCTTTTGATATATGTTTGTGGTCCTGATTTGCTCGTCTTCAAGGTCAAAACCGTCTTTAATTTTCTCTTCTTTAAATTAAAAATTTGTAGGGTTATACATTTCGTTGAAAGGGTGTAAAGCTAAATTAGGAGTTGGCATTATTTGACAATTTTTCTTAGAATTAATGTTTTACCATTTTTCTTATCCTGTCTTTGAATATAATTTTTCAAATATGTTTAATGTATGCAATTTGCTTGACTTCTCTTATTGGTTTACTTCTTAAAGTGTTTTTATTCATTTAGACGTCCCATTTTTATTCACATGCTATAGTGAATTTTTATTCTAAGTTATAGATATATTGATTGACTCCACTTTATATTGAAAAAGTATTGTTGTATTAGTATGTCTTGTATTTCATATTTGAGGTGCTATGAATGATTTCCTCATCTCTTGCTCATTTTCCTTTTCTTTGTTTAATGAAACATGTCTTTGACTTTATCATATCATAGTATTTGGAGCAAATATGTATTAATTTATTAGTTCAAATTTTAATCAACTATGCTTGTGGATCCATGTCTTGTTTTCAAGGGCTACTTGATTATATTGTGCTAGATTCAATTTTTGTAAGATTATTTAAGAGATGGGTTAATTTTCTTTTTGTTGGATAATTTGCTTTTCTTTGATATCATAGTTTACGATTTTTTTATGCTTGAGAATGCTGTTTTTTCTATCTCATCATTTATCTATTAAGTGTAGAATTTTTGAACACATATTAATTCTTTTTTTAATCTTTTTATTTGCATGAATCTGCTTTGGAGTTTAAATGGACTCCTTTCCTCTTACATTTCGTAATGGGCCAATGAGGCCCACCTTTTCGAATCAAGTCCAAAATTTAAGTCCAAAGTCGATTATATGGCATACGGGTGCAAGAAGATGGAAGAAGAGGTAAAATGGGTCAGAACCAATTGATGAGGTCGCTAAGGGACTTGAAAAATCTCTATTTTTATTATTGCCTTATTTTATTTATTCATTTAATCATTTATTTATTCATTCATTTGGGACCTCGAAGCCAAAGTTGTTATCTAATACAGGTGCAGCAGATTTTGGATCCTAAAGGTCCAAAAAGATAGTTTAGGACAGGTTGTCGGCCAAAAGCCCTAATAATTAGATTAGGATAGGTTATGGGCCAAAAACCCAAATACTTAGATTAAGACGGGTAAAAATGGGCCAAAATTCCAAATTAGTTTAGGACAGAGTTTATGGATTTGAGCCAAATGTTTTAAGTCTTTTAGTATCCCCTTTCCCCTTCATATGCTAATTGTTTTAGTTTTCTTAAACTTAGTTTAAAATCCCCGCTAAGTCGTCAAAATTTATTTTGCACAAATATTGAAAATAAAATTTTCCTTAATCAATTTCTTTTCAATAACCAATTTTCTTTTTTAAAGTTAGTAAAAAATGTTGTTTTCAAATAGTCCGGATAACCGCAAGTTAGCGACTCTTGGTGCTTTAACAACCTTCAAGAGTATTAATAGGAACCATTTGCTAGGGATTTCTAAACTGAAAAGATTTTTTTTTGTTTTGAATCTTTCAAATAATATTTTTAATTTTTCTTGATATTATCTAAAAAATCAAGTGGCGACTCTGTAATTTCTTAAATTGTTTTAAAATTTTCTGTAAAGTTTTGAAATAGTTTAAGAAGTCAAAAAATAATATTTTTCAATCCTTCGAATCGAAAAGGGGCAAAACAGAAATGGCGACTCTGCTGAAGATTTTAATTAGGTTCTAACCAAATATTTAAATTAGCTTCTTTGACTAACCATTGTAGTGTTTAAATAGTTTATGTGCCTATAGTTTATGTGCCTATGTGTTATATTTTTTGTGAAATTCAACTGTTGCTTTTCATAACATTCTTTCCATTTTAATTATATAAATTATTTCGGGTTTCATGGAAGTCCCGATCCATATTGTTCAATTTCAAATCAAGTGTTGGGAATACGACAGTTTATTGGCACGTTAGGTGTTCTATGGTTGTTCGTATTTTCAAATTCAAGTCGTCTACTTAGGAACTTTGTCCACACCCATTCTGGACACTCAAGATAAAGAAAAACCAAAATTCTCTTTTTAGGCATGAGCCTAGGACGATTAAATACCCGAGGGAGTATTGGGTCCATTAGAAAACTTTTCCTACGTCTATTAGCCACGAGCCAATTACAAATGAATCACATTTATGAGTTGAATAAATATATGTTATTTAATCCAATCCATTATCCTTTGGGAGTAGGGGGAGACTTACTTTGTTTGCTTTCGTGTAAGGATGCCTCAACCACTGTGACACCCAGAAATATGAGTTCCCGGGATGCCATATGGTGCTCCGAACTACAAGTAGTCCTGAGCTAATCTTGGCTGCTTTCTACTGAGTCGGGGTCTCAAAATATGAGAATGTGAACGAAAAATCATACTAAATACGGAAGTCTATCTGAAATAACTGGGTATGTCTGAAACATACTAGTCTCAAAAGTCTTGGTAAAACAATACTGAAAACCTGAATACTTAAACAAAATTTAAATACTAAATCTGGTAGTTCGACAAGCCTCTACTAACTGAAACTAGAGAGCCACTGGGACAAACCCCAACTGACTCAAATTGTCTAAAATAAATACTGAACCAACTACTAATAAACTGGAAGTCTGAAATAATTAAGTCCCCGAATTATGAGGACTTACCAACTGCAGAGATGTAGATGAGATGCTCGAAAATCACCCATGCTGCTGAGACTGAGAACTTAAACATACATTATGAGACAATGTAGCACATAGAAATATATGTGGATCAGTACTTTAATAATGTATTGAGTATATGGGGGTGAATGCAATAAGTAAGCAATATCATCATAATTTATATATCATGCATGCTAAATGTAAAGGACTCACATAGGCTTAAGTAAATCTGAAATCTGAAGATCATAAATCACGAATAGTAAAACACATAATATAAATCTTGTGAGCCATTATACTTAGTTCTAAAATCTGTATTCTATTCTTATTCTCAAATCATATAGGCTAAGTGAAATCTGAAAACTCATTCTGCATGGAAAAATGCTTTATCTGAACGAAATTCTTTCAAAGCTTTTCTTTACTAGTAGAGAAATACTCAAACTATTTATTTACTTTTACTAGCAGGGAGATTCTTTTAATCGACATATACCTTGTGAGAATTCATGGAGTCCAATGTTCTTGTCCCCCTAAGGAGGAATCCTCACGTTTGGGAGAGGAGTCATACTCTTGCCGGGGAGTATAACCTACTTTCCATGTGATCGATCATAAGCTAAATCTGTCATCCATATAGAAATAGAGAATAATCTCATAATTTGTACCTATGTTGGCAACGTAGTTCAGTGGAAGATAGGATACGCTAATCCTACACTTCCCGCTCGATGCTAAATACTACTCCCTTTTTAGTTTTTTATGCTCATTCTATTGGAAATCCACTTTAAACTAGTATAATGGTTCATTATGAAGCCAAAAATGCTTTTATCTGAGTAAATCTGTAAATACAGTTGATCTAAATTTTGTAAAGTGGATTACATAGCTAAACTGATGATCGAAAGATCAAAGCTTTTTCTGAAAACTGAAAATAATATGCTCATAAGATGTTTAAAACATCATCTTTCATGAAGTTATACTATTCAATCTTGGGATAATACCCCATGCATAAATCTCACGTTAAAACATAAATTACTCATGCTTGATAATGTAAACATTGAGAAATTAATTCAAAATTTGGAAATTTCTAAATTATGTATGAAAATATGAACATAATCATGTGATTCAACTTCTAAATCATTGGAAACATCATAAGCTTGTAAATAACAACGATGGGTATAAACCCTAACTTCAATTTCATGAAAAATCACATAAAATTCAGTAAATATAATTAAAATAAATTTTGGGCATAAGGATGAAAGGATTATCCTTGTTGAAGAACCCCACATACCTTAATTCGTGATCTTTGATGAAAAGCTTGAATCTTCGATTCTTATTGATGCTTTGGAGATGAATTCTTAGAGTTCTTGTATTGGAAGTCCTTAATCTTGAATTTTCTTGGAGAATTAATGGAGGAATTTGGATTTCTTGGGGAGTAGGTTTGATGAGCTAGGGTTTTATTTTGAGAGAAAAGTGATGAAATAAGCATAAAGTTCTTTGGTGTATGCTTAATGATGTGTTTTGGATGGATTAGGGGCTGGGTAGTTTACCAAAATACCCTTTTTAAACTCCTAAACGGAACTGAAAAAATGACCGAAATTCCCGATTTACTGGGCTACCACGACGCGCCACTATCGTGGTGGCTCACTGAAAAGGACGAGCGGGAATTGGGCGTTCACCGTAATGCGCCATAATGACAGTGCTCCTTGGATTGCCATTTTGGCCCTTGGCACGACACGCCATCATCGTGTAGTCTCACTTAAAAATGCCAAATGTGAAATGGGACATCACCATGACTTAGGGCTATCACGGAGGGCCACTGAAATTTGACAATCGCCATTTCAACTATCTCCGCGATGCGTTAGGTGCCCAGGTGACACACTGTCAACTTAAAATGCCATAACTCCCTCACCGAGCATCGGATTTGGGCGAATATTATATTGTTGGAAAGCTTATTAAATTTTTCACACAATGGGAGGTCTAAATCTGAAAAATTACGCATGAAATAATTATTATCTATTTTGAAAGATATTCTTTAATATTCTAGGGACGCATTCAAGGTAAGAAAAGTATGGGGTATTACAATATCTCTCCCTTGGGAATATTCGTCCTCAAATGTTACAAATTTGACTAAGAATACTGAGGAATTTGGGGATATATGATAGCCTGAACAACTGAAATAAACTGAATAATTGCATCTAAATCATTCTGAGTAATTCTGTTAGTGCATGAACTTACATGAGGACAACTATATAGATGAATCTGTGATTACAAAAGAATTGTATAAAGGAAGAGTATTACCTTTTGCTAAATCTGAGTTTGCGGATAAAAGGTGAGGGTACTTGGCTCACATATCTGCTTCTGCTTCCCAATTTACGCCCTCAACTGACTGATTCCACCAAAGAACTTTGACCAAGGTAACTTCTTTGTTTCTTAGTCTACGAATCTGATGATGTAGAATCTCAACTGGAATCTGTTCGTAAGAAAGACTGTTTTGAATATCTGAACTTTTTAAAGGAATTACAATAGTGAAGTCACCGAAGCACTTCTTAAGCACAAAGATGTGGAATACAGGATGAACGGTTGATAAGTCTGTCGGCAAATCAAGCTCATAAGCTACTCTCCCAACACGACTCAGAATTCTATAAGGGCCAACATACCGGGGAGTAAGCTTCCTCTTTTTTCCAAATCTCTTCACCCCTTTCATGGGTGAAATTTTTAAATACACTAAATCTCCAACCTCAAACTCGAGGTCCATTCTTCTCATGCTTGCATATGATTTCTGACGACTCTGGGCTATTTACAATCTTTCTCTAATCAACTTAAATTTCTCCATAGCTTCAAATACTGCATCGGGCCTAAGGAAAATGACCTCACCCACTTCAAACCAACCTATGGGTGATCTTCATCTCCTCCCATAAGGAGCCTCAAGCGGGGCCATCTGAATGCTAGAATGATAACAGTTGTTATAAGTGAATTCAATCAACGACAAATGCTCATGAAATCATGAGCACCTGTCCTCAACATATCTTCTAGAGTTTGGATGGACCTCTCTGCTTGACTATCTGTCTGAGGGTGGAAAGCTGAACTAAGATGAACTTAGGTACCAAGACCCTTTTGAAAAGCTCTTAAAAACTAGGAAGTAAACTGAGTACCCCTATCTGAAATGATAGACAAGGAAACTCCATATAGTCTGACTAACTCTCGGATATACAACTTAGCATAATCCTCAGTTGTATAGGAAATATGAACTGGCAAAAAATACGCTTAGTCAATCTGTCTATAATAACCCATTTTAAATCATGCTGACGACGCGAATGGGGTAAACCAATCACAAAATCCATATTCACCTCTTCCCACTTCCAAGTGGGGATACGAAACTCTTGCAATGTACCACTAGGTCTTTGATGCTCTACCTTAACCTGTTGAAAAGTTGCACACCTTGCTACAAACTCTGCTATATTTTTCTTCATACCACCCCACCAATAAATTTTCCGCAGATCAGGTACATCTTGGTGGCTCCTAGATGAATAGAATAACGCGCACCATGCGCTTATGCCATAATCCGCTGTCTCAAGTCATCAACATATGGCACGCACAGTTTACTTTGGTATCTCAACACACTATCTCCCCCTTGGGAGAAAACCTCCACCTTTTGGTCTTTAACCGTCTCTTTTAGTTTTACCAAACTAGAATCCTTATCTTGTTTCTCCTTCACTTCTGAAACTAGGGAAGATTTGGAACTACTCTGAACCCAAATATTCCTTTCAGCTGAATCCACCGACCTAACACCCAATCTATCCAAATGATGTACTTATCAATCTAACTCTTTCTTATCATTCTTCATATGAGCAACACTGCCCATAAACAATCTACTAAGGGCGTCTACCACTACATTGGCCTTGCTCGGATGATACAACACACTTATATCATAATCTTTCAACAGTTCCAACCACCTTCTCTGATATAGATTCAACTCTCTCTGAGTAAACATATACTACAAACTTTTGTGATCTGTGAGCACATTAACATGCACTCCATACAAATAATGTCTCCAGATTTTCAAAGCAAACACAACAGCAGCTAATTCAAGATCATGGGTTGGGTAATTCTTTTCTTGAGGCTTAAGATATCTAGAGGCATATTCTATGACCTTACCTCTCTTCATCAACACACAACCCAAACCAACTCTAGAGGCATCGCAATAAACAACAAAATCATCCGTACCATCGGGTAATGCTAAGACTAGGGCTGAAGTGAGTTGAGTCTTTAACTCCTAAAAACTCTTCTCACAGGAATCTGACCACTAGAACTTAACTTTCTTTTGGGTCAGTCTAGACATAGGAGATGTAATAAATGAGAAACCTTTAACAAAACGACGGTAATAACCAGCTAAACCCAAGAAACTTCTAATATCGGATGGAGAAATTGTTCTAGGTCAATTTCTTATGACTTTTGTCTTTTTAGGATCCACTCTAATGCCATCGGCGAAAATAATATGACCGAGAAAGGATTCTGATCTTAACCAAAATTCACACTTACTAAATTTGGCAAACAATTTATGATCTCCAAGAGTTTGCAATACAATTCTAAGATGATCTACATGATCATCCTCACTACGAGAGTACACAAGGATATCATCTATGAATACCATGACAAACATGTCTAGATACTATTTGAACACTTTTTTCATGAGGTCCATGAAAGCTGCTGCGGCATTGCTTAGCCCGAAAGACATGACTAAAAACTCAAAATGACCATAACTGGTTTTGAAAGTTATCTTTGAAATATCACACTCCTTTACTTTAAGCTGATGATAGATGGATCTAAGGTCTATCTTTGAGAAATAACTGGCACCTTGGAGTTGATTGAATAAGTCATCAATTCTCGGAAGGGTATATTTGTTCTTGACTGTAACTTTATTCAACTGACAATAGTCAATGCACATACGCAAAGAACCATCTTACTTTCGCACAAATAGGATGGGAGAACCCCATGTAGAAATACTAGGCCTTATGAAACCTTTATCTAAAAGATCTTTGAGTTTCTCTTTCAACTTCTTAAGCTCTACGGGGGATATATGATAATGTGGGATAGAAATAGGCTGAGTATCTGGGAGAAGGTCAATACCGGATTCCATTTCCCTATCGAGAGGTATCCCTGGGAGATATTCTAGAAAAACATCAGGCAAATCATTAACTACACTGACTGACTGAATTGTTGGACTCTTAGACTTTGTGTCATTGACTTGAACTATATGGTAAATGCAACCTTTGGATATCAATTTTCTGGCTTTAAGATAAGATATAAAATGACTTTTGGGAGACACTAAATTACCTGACCACTCAAAGACTGGCTCATCTGGGAATTGAAACTTCACCACACGGGTGCAACAATCTATAGATGCATAACAGGAATAAAGCCAATCCATGCTAAGAATAAGATCAAAATCAACCATATCTAACTCTATTAGGTCTACTAACATGACCTTATGAAGGACAGTGATAAGACACTTTTCATAGATCTATTTAGCAACAACTGACTCACCTACTGGGTAGAACCAAATGGGGCTTAAGGATCTTTTCAGAACTTTTCTCAAAATTTACAGGAACTAACGAGGTCACATAAGAGAAACTCGATCCAGGGTCTAACAACACATAAACATTAAGATAAATGACACGAAGTATACCAGTAATAATATTTGGCGAATCTTCCTGCTCCTGGATGGATGGTAAAAAATAAAATTGATTCTGGCATTGATTGCCACTAGTATTGAATGATGCGCCCTGAAGAAGGGCTGGGTGACCTAGAAGAGATGGTGCACTATTAGCCTGAGTTTGAGGACGAACATCTCTATTTCCTTGCTTAGCATACGGACAATCTCCAATACTGTGACCCAACTTACACAACCAAAACAACCCTTCTGTCCAGTTAAACACTCACCAGGATGATTATTACCACACCTAGCACACTGAGTATAGCTGGGCCCACCACTCATACTATTATGAGATCTAGACATAGAAAACTTACCCCACTGTTCCTGCTTGTTTTTAGGTGCAGGAGCATTGGCTGAAGAAGGTGCGGGCATAGATGATCGATTCTAAAACTACGAACGATTTCCTTCTTCAAACTTATTTTGACCATAATCAAACTTCACTGTTCTACCCTTCTTATTAACCCTCTCTCTTTTCTTTAACTTCTCTGCCTTAATCTGCTGAGCATGCATCATCATCCTAGCAAGATCCATGTCTCCAATGAGTATAGCAGTCCTACACTTCTTAACTTCCAATCCAGATACACTGTCCACAAACTTACTCATGCTTGACTTAGAGCCAACCATCTGATCAGGGGCATACTTAGACAACTGGTTGAACTTGAGACAATACTCCTTCTCTATCATTGAGCCTTGCCTCAGGTTCATGAACTCTTATATCTTAGCTTTCCTCATCTCACGTGGGAAGAACTTGTCTAAGAACGCATCCTGAAATATTTGCCAAGTCATGGGAGCTGTATTTTCCCCTCTACTTTTCTTCCATATCACCACCCAATCATATGCAATATCCTTCAGCCTATAGGATGCTAATTTTATACTCTACTTTAGAAACATGCATAATTTGGGTGATCTTCTTCACCTCATCTAGATACAACTGTGGGTCCTCACCTGCCTTCGATCCAAAGAATTCTGGCGGGTTTATTCTCATAAAATCTCAAATTTTGGCTACGGCTAAGTCCCCATCTTACTGAAGTAGGACTGCAGCCTAACGGTCGCCCTGAACATTTGCTATCACAGCTTGGGCTGGCGCCTGAAAGACAGCTCAAAACTCTGAATATGACATATTCTCATTCAAAGGATCTGCGGGCTGAGGTGGCTGGTTATTATTTCTACGTGCGTTAGCTCGACGAGGAGATATTTTCTATCACATAAAAGCATGAGGTACGTTTCACACCGATGATCAAGACTCTACGTAACGCATCTTGTCTGACTCCATAGGACTCTCTAAACTTTAGGCTCTGATACCTAGTTTGTAACACCTTAAAAGCTGAGTTCCCGGGATGCCACACGGTGCTCCGAATTACAAGTAGTCCTGAGCTAACCC
>NC_061115.1:183310216-183320495 GCF_002878395.1 Capsicum annuum | reverse complement strand
TGCTCCGAATTACAAGTAGTCCTGAGCTAACCCTGACTGCTTTCTACAGAGTCAGAGTCTCAAAATAGGAGAATATAAAAGAAAAATCATACTAAATGTGGAAGTGTATCTAAAATAGCTAGGTATGTCTAAAACATACTAATCTCAAAAGTCTTGGTAAAACAATACTGAAAGCCTAAATACTGAAATAAAATCTGAATACTAAATCTGATAGTCTGACAAGCCTCGACTAACTAAAACTAGAGAGCCACTGGGACAAACCCCAGTTGACTTAAACTATCTGAAATAAATACTGAATCAGCTTTTAATAAACTGGAAGTATGAAATAATTAAGTCCCCAAACTATGAGGACTTACCAACTGCAGAGATGTAGATGAGATGCTCGAAAATCACTCACGATGCTGAGACTTAGAAACTGAACCTACATTATGAGACAATGTAGCACATATACGTATATATGGATTAGTACTTTGATGATGTACTGAGTATATGAGGGTGAATGCAATAAGTAAGCAATATCATCACAATTTATAAAATCATGCATGCTAAATATAAATGACTCACATAGGCTTAAGTAAATCTAAAATCTGAAGATTATAAATCATGAATAGTAAAGCACATAATATAACTTTTGTGAGCCATTATACTTAGTTCTGAAATTTATATTCTGTTCTTATTCTCAAATCATATAGGCTAAGTAAAATCTGAAAACTCATTCTGCATGGAAAAATGCTTTATCTGAAGGGAATTCTTTCAAAGCTTTTCTTTACTAGTAGGGAAATACTCAAAACTATTTATTTACTTTTACTAGCAGGGAGGTTCTCTTAACTGAAATAAATCATGTGAGTATTCATGAAGTCCAACCTTCTTGTCCCCCTAAGAAGGAATCCACACGTGGAGAGAGGAGTCATACTCTTGCCAGGGAGTATAACCTACTTTCCATGTGATCGATCACAAGCTAAATCTGTCATCCATATAGAAATGGAGAATAATCTCTAATTTGTACCTATGTTGGCTGCGTAGTTCTGTAGAAGATAGGACGTGCTAATCCCACACTTCCCGCTCGGTGCTAAATACTACTTTTTTTTTTTTAGTTTTTTATGCTCATTCTATTGGAAATCCACTTTAAACTAGTATAATGGTTCATTATGAAGCCAAAAATGCTTTTATCTGAGTAAATCTGTAAATACAACTGATCTAAATTTTGTAAAGTGGATTCCATAGCTAAATCGATGATCAAAAGATCAAAGCTTTTTCTAAAAACTGGAAATAATCTACTTATAAGATGTTTAAAGCATCAGCTTTCATGAAGTAATACTATTCAATCTTGGGATAACACCCCATGCATAAATCTCATGTTAAAACATCAAATTACTCGTGCTTGATAATGTAAACAATGAGAAATTAATTCAAAATCTAGAAATTTCTGCATTATGTATGAAAATATGAACATAATCATGGGATTCAACTTCTAAATCATTGGAAACATCATATGCTTGTTAATAACAATGATGGGTATAAACCCTAACTTCAATTTCATGGAAAATCACATAAAATTCAGTAAATTTGTAATTAAAATAAACTTTAGGCACAAGGATGAAAGGAGTATCCTTGTAAGAAACCCACATACCTTAATTCATGATCTTTGATAAAAAGCTTGAATCTTTGATTCCTATTGATGCTTTGGAGATGAATTCTTAGAGTTCTTGTATTGGAAATTCTTAATCTTGAATTTTCTTGGAGAATTAATGGAGTAATTTAGATTTATTGGGGAGTAAGTTTGATGAGCTAGGGTTTTCTTTTGAGAGAAAAGTGATGAAATAAGCATAAAGTGCTTTGGTGTGTGCTTAATGATGTGTTTTGGATGGATTAGAGGCTGGGTAGTTTACCAAAATACCCTTTTTAAACTCCAAAACAAAACTAAAAAAATGACCAAATTTCTCGATTTACTGGGCCACCGCGACGCACCACTATCGCAGTGGCTCACTGGAAAAGGACAAGCGGGAACTGGGCATTCACCGCGATGTGCCACAATCGCGGTGCCCCCTTGGATTGCCATTTTGGCCCGTGGCATGGCACACCATCATCGCGTAGTTCACTAGAAAATGCCAAATATGAAATGGGACATCACCGCAATGCGGGGGGGCTATCACGGAGGGCCACTAGAATTTGCTAATCGCCATTTCAACTGTTTGCGCGATGCGGTAGGTGCCCAGGTAGCACACTGTTAACTTAAAAATGCCATAATTCCTTCACCGAGTGTCAAATTTGGATGAATCTTATATCGTTGGAAAGCTTATTAAAGTTTCCACACAATGGGAGGTCTAAATCTATAAAATTGCATACGAAATAATTATTATCTATTTTGGAAGCTATTCTTTAACATTCTAGGGATGACTTCAAGCTAAGAAAAGTATGGGGTGATACAACCACACACCAATTGAGAGAAGAATTAAAGCGAGTCTGATAAGAGGTTGATGATGCTAGGCGGTGTTTGATCGATTTGAACGATTACATGGTTTCCCAGATTAATCACATCGAAAGAATGAACAATGAAAGTAGAGCAGGATTATGCAGGAATCACTTGATTTTCAACAAATGATGTATATAGCAAGAGGTGGACAAAGATAAGAGCGCGAAGGTCGATGAAGAAACATCTGGGAGCTACAATCCCATGCGCAAGATCTTGTTCTTTTTCTCATGTTATTTTTCCTTTCCCTAAACATTTTATCCCTTTGGTGCAACTTTTTAAAGAATTTATGCCTTTTTTATATACCTACAGAGGTTTTGAGGGATAATGGATTAGTTTTAAAAAGCATATACTTCCTTCAAATGCGTTAGGCCAACCCTTGGCTCAAAAGGGTCAGCCAATTAGGATGCACATTTATTACAATATGGTTGTGTGATATAACTATTTTATGTGCTTATACATGTCATGTTAATTTGAATCAAAGACGAATTGATCCAATCCCATTTTTTAAAGAGCACCTCTAAGTAGAAATATACCCCGCTATACAAAAGTCCGATCAAACATACTCCAAGTCTCCAAAATCTCTCATAAAAGTCAGCAATGATTCTTATAATTTCCTAAATTCTCGTTACTATTTCAGGAAGGTTGGCTATGGAATTAGATGAAGTCATTATAGGTAGGACCGAAAAGAGAAATAGAAATAGTTCGAACTATGTAGGGCCTGATTTCTCCTTTGTGGTATACGAAGGCAACCTCTCGGCTCGGCCCTTATCGTCAAAAATTCTGTTATTCCACATCCTTGAAAGAAGAAATAAGATTGGAAAAATAAGAGTTGAACCTTTCTGATAAATTCCACTTATTCAAATCAATGAGTAAAATTTTGTTCATTGAAATTCTTGAGCCATCATATCCCTATGGATCAATTCTCATGAGGGGAGGAACAACTTTATGTGTTTACTTCCTACGATCTTCTTGAATTGTTTACTACTAACAGAATCTAACAAGTCAGCCTTTGAGTTGTTTTTACTTTACAGGTAATAGAAACTACTTTGTGTTGACGTAAAAAAAGGCAAAATATCCCTACTTCACTAGATTGAGGGAAAAGTGTGATCCCACCATGGAAGAATTCTCCAAGATAGCCGAAAATAAGGAAGATGAATTGAAGAAAATGTTGTTGAACTGGACTTTCACTCCACTTATTACTCCCGACCAATAGGATAGATAGAAAACGAAATTTAATTTTTTCATAAAGTCGGTGGTAGTATGGATGAGTCCCGATACTCACCTTTGTAAACTCAAAATCTTCAAACAATATAAATTGGGTATAAATCCTAACTTCAATTTCATGGAAAATCACATCAAATTCAGTAATTTATAAGTTAAAACAAATTTTGCGCACAAGGACGAAAGGATTGTCCTTGTTGAAACCCCACATACCTTAATTGATGATCTTGGATGAGAAAGTTTGAATCTTGTATTTTCTAGGATGAATTGAATGTAAAATCTTGAACTTTTGAATCTCTAATGGTATTCTTGAAGCTTTTTCTTGAGATTCTTAGATTAGTGAACCAAATTCATGGTTTTTCTTGAAGGTTTTGTAATGAAAGCTTGAATTTCTTGAATGGGGATTAGGGTTTGTTCTTGAGGGAGGATTGGAGACAAATTATGAGTAAAGGAGAAAATAATGCTCCCTAAGGCTTTAGTTATTTGTTATGGACGAGCTTGGGTGAAGTAAAGGACCTTTCTTCCCTTAAAAATGAGAAAACAGAACCTAGAAATTGGGTACGTGCGATAGGGCCTGCGTCACACGCTAATCGCGCGATGCTACCGCCTCTTTCACGAAAATGGCCATAAATTTTAGCTCGGGTATTGGATTTTGGTAAAATTGGTATCGTTGGAAAGATAATTTAATTATCTAAAATTTGGTGGGTCTTGAGCTGATAGATTCTATGTATATAAAATGTTATACATATTTGAACTAGATCCTTGTAAAATTGAATATTGAATTTTGGACGAATCAAAGGATCTTAGCTCAACTTGGCTCTAAATGATTTCTATGAACATTTTTAACCTCATGAGCATTCCACACACTAGTATAAAGATCATGAAACTCATATTCACATGAGAATCACTTGGATAATAACTTATACACGTAAGAACGATGGTTCATAGACTAGCCCAAAAATGCGGGGTATTATATTATCTCCCCCTTGGAAAACATTCGTCCTCTAATGTGGCTAATTAAGTTGAAACACCGAGGAATCTGAGGCTATAAGCTATTATGCACAACTGAAATAAATTGAATAGCTGAATCTCAAACATAATGAGCTACTGAACTGATCTGCAAGTGCATGAATTCTAATGAACTTAGCTATATAGCTAAGATAGAAACAAGAGAGTCAACTTATAAGTAACCATTTCTTTACGCTGGATCTGATTTCATGAGAAAAGATAAGAGGTTTTGTAACATGAAATTTTTTTTGGTGTATTACAGCATCTATCCCCTTGGGATCGTTCATCCCCGAATAATACTGATTCGGTTGAAAGACTAGGAAAAGACTGAGATGATACACAGGATACTTACAGACTGAATCATAATGGATGCTTACACCCAAATAGGGTATTTCCTCAACACTCTTCTAAGAAATTTCTAATGATATTAGGGAGTAAAGAACTTTGGGCATGATCTGAATAAAACATCTGAATAAGCAATTACAACATTGCTACCCCTCCTTAGCCTAGAACATAGACCCATAAATCATAAGTTAGGATAGAATTTCTAGGCCTTAAGAAATGCTACTTCTTACTTTCTAGATTAGCAACATTTCTCAAATGCTTCCTCGACTATGCTATTCCCCTCGAATATCACACTCGCTTGATTCAACTTAAAGTTTTCATATGGCATTGATAAATCCATCTACTAAAGGCTAAACTGAACTAGTTCTCTTTATCATGGTAAGGACTAACTCGAAACCACAAGATGCTACACGTAACTCCATACCATAATACAAATCAGAGCCATGAATTCAACACTCCGAGCACTATCATAACTACTCACTGTAGGATAATTTTTTCTCATCACTTTAACAACTAAATTCAACTCTTACATACCGACATGACGTTCAAGCCTATCTTCATATCCACATCTACACCATTCAATTCTTCGGAAGACAAACATAAGCTATTCTCAACTAACCAAATCATGCAAAGGACTTTGCCTCAATATTCTCCACTCATGAACTTACATAAAACAAACATACATTAATCTTTCCCAACATGATACAATTACTCCTTTCCATCTACACAATCATTCATCATCACTATCTTGATCTAAGGGAAGGTCACTGAAAGGTTGGAATATCGTGATCCGAAACATGAAGGGATACTAAGCATAACTTAACACCTTACTGAGGCCTGAGGAATAGAGCATTCACGACATGGATTCATTAAAGAGATTTAATCTGAGGACGTACAAGTTGTTTATCATAAAGAGTATCGCTTGAGTACTGAAACTGAACTTATTGTAAAGCATGAGTACATAAGTCATGATCTGCATGTCCTGAGCTTAGAATCCATAATTTCATGGAATGTAATCTGTACTGCTGAGTGAACTGGACTACTTATGCTAAGAACTGGAAGTATACATGATTTTTTTACTATAAGGTGCATAAATATGAACTGTAGTCATGGAGCTGACATATAAGGCATAATTAGATATCGGGATAACTGAAGATGCTAAAATCGGAGTGGGTTGAGCCTCATCCTCACTTCCTGATGTTCTATAATATTCTGGCATCACTACTAAAAATCTGGAAGGCTGACTTAATTACTCATTCTATCATCTCCCCCTTAGCTTTAAGCCACTACTCTAAGTCCGTGAACTAGTGTATAAGGTCTGATCTATACTGAAATCACTTTACTCTAGAGTCTGGGATACAATCAATACATATAAAACTAAACTTACCCTAAAAGACGGTATCTTCTTGTATAACACCCAATGTCAATACCTCTTTCTAAGATTTGACTCTTAGATTTCTATAGCCCCAAAAGTCATCATATAACAACTTAAACATTCACCAACTTAGATTCTAACACTAAACATGGATATCATCAACCTCTAATAAATCATACTTCTTCCATCATATTCTACTAATATTGTATCTCAAAACTTATATTTTTCCTCCAAACCATGAGAGTCAAAATCATACTTAAAAAGGCTCGACACCTTTAATCATAATCATAACTCCTTAACTTAGCTATCAAAAACATCATTCATTATCCAACTAGTCTTTCTCTACTTAGTATCTCCACGGTACTACTAACTACACCACATGCAATGATCCTCGAAATAAATGTAGCCCCATAGCACCTTGGGTGTACTTCTACATCATACATGCAACATCAGACTCGATTACGAATCAAATAAACTTAAGCTCTTGTATACACTGTTCAAGCCTGCTAGATCACTTCCTTACAACTAACATTCACAACATATCAATCATTATATCCACCTTGATCGCCATCTACTATTCAAACTTAGTGTCTAATTCTAGCTATGATGAACCACAACTTCACACAATATTCTTACCTGCCAAACATCTGAAAACACTAGTCTGCTAAAACTTCATAATAATAATAATCGATCATAATCATATAGACTATCTTATTTACAATCCATCAACACATCCTCCTTCTACACATCATTACTATTCACCCATCTATACACCTAATTTCTTTTATAGCTCTATAAGTTTCAACTAAACTCCCTTTTTGTAACTTCAAGTAAGCCTAAATTAATAGCACTCATCCACCAAGTACCTTCATCAATAACCTCTACTTTTTTTGCACAACAAACACCGTCAATAACTCTTTTCATACTTCAAGTAAACAACAATTCACCTTAACTAATAACTCCTCCTCTACCTTCTACTAAACTAACACATAAGAACATATCACTTTATTACTAACTCAATCTTATGCAAAAAAGATTAGGCTATACATATATTCAAAAAATTTCCCTTACCACTTTTCTTGTCACTACACCTCTAAAACCCCAGTTCCAACCAACACAAGAACAACAAGATGAACAACAAGTTGCTAGTGAATCGAAATAGGCCATACACGGCTACACTAGACTTTGATTTTAAGTTTTGAATAAGAAAATAAGATGAATAGCAAAGCAACTGTGCTAGTGAATCAAAAGTGTCCCGCACGGCTTCACTAGACTTTGATTTTATGTTTTGAATAAGAAAATAAGATGAATAACAAAGCAACTATGCTAGTGAATCGAAAGATCCCCACACGGTTTCACTAGACTTTTAGTTTGAACCACACAATGATAACAAGATTACAAGAGATAGAAACATAACACACAATATTCGATGATCTTAGAATACACATCTTACTCTATCTTAACTGAACGACTCATAAGAACGAGGACATAACTTTAAACTTGAGGGACTTATAACACATTAGAAGGCTTCTCTCAAGCCACTTTGTGAAACTTTCATAACTTCTTGCTAGCAAGTCTGAGAGCATTATCAGGGGAGAAAAATAGATTTTGCCGATCATATTACCTCAAGAACAGTACATAAATAGAGAAGTATAGATTATTATTGTGGATTCTGAGGAGGAATCTGAAAGCACATCTAACTTGGGCTTAGTGCACGATTTTTAAAAACATGATAAAGCACTTAAATCTTCGAAACTCAAAAGCACTGATGGGATACTTTCTAGCCTTCTTATAACCCCCATAACTATTTGTGGAAAATTAAGCTTGACTATTTCTGATACCTTAAAAATGAGGCAGATATGGCCTGAATAGAGTAAGATGGGAATCTGCATAAGCTTCTTAAAGGACCTTTTTATGGCACGATCTGGACTTGAAAGAATGGATACATTTTCTAAATGCCTTGTAGCCTCTTGAAGAAAAGTACAGACGTTTCTGTACCGTTCTGCAAGACTCTACTAGACACGACTTTACAGACCCCCTAGGACTATTGAACTCTGTGCTTTGATACCAAGTTTATAAAGCCTCAAAAATGGGTCCCGAGATATCACACAGTGCTTAGGGTCACAAGTGATCCCAAGCTAACCCTTCTACTAGCATACTTATAGGCAACTGAATAAAATACATAAATCTGAACAAAATCAGAGGAAACATAAAACTTTTTTGAACTGGATCAATACAAATCTGAATTTATAAGATTACAACTCTGCTGTTACAAACAAAATTGAAATTAAATATATTAACACTACTGACTGTCTATGAAGCCTCTACTAGTACTGATTCTAGGTAGTTGGGTCATGACTCCCAACTATCCCAACTCAATACGACCGAATAAAGAAATTATAATACTCCTCGAACTGTATAACAAACTCATGCCCTCTACTAGACATATATGTGGATCAGTACTTTGAGGATGTACTGAGTATATGGGGGTGTATGCAATAGTTAAATAATATCATCACTCTTTATAGAAACCATGCATGCTGATATAAATGACTCACATAGCTTGAATTAATCTGAAATATAAATCTCTTAAATCATGAAACATTTAGTGTAAATCTCGTGAGTCATTATACTTAGCTTCTAAAATCTGTATTCTCCTCTTATTCTCAAAACTTGCAAACTGAAGAGATCTCAAAATAATAACTCTCAAAACTCATGCTTTTATGCTGAGGAGAATAGGAAACTTCTTTTGAAACTTGAGGACTTAAAAGACTTGAGATTATGGAATTTTGAGATTTTAGAACTTTGTAACTTTGGGATTGACAGTTTCTTCTAACCGACGTAAACCATGTGAGCTGACATGGAGTCCAATGTCTTACCCACATTGGGGATAGCTGTTCTACCCTTGCCATTGGAATAGAACCTTAACTTTAGTGATCACTATCTTAGCCTCGGGCCCATAAATCTCAATCCTATGGTGGCACCTAGTTCTGGGGCATGAGACCTTGAAATCACACCCAACTCAGTGCTAAATACTACTCCCATACTTAGGCTCAAAACTTTTAAGAAATCCACCTTAAAATAGCATAAAGGTTTATAATAAAAATCATTTACGCTTTTCTTTGCTATAAATCATGAACTATATGAATAATGTGGATTCCTTATCTTAGCTTAGGATCAAAAGATCAAATCGTGCTTATCAAAGCATGCTAAAAATATAAGCTTCTTGAAATATCAAAACTTAATCTTAGGGATTAAAGCTCATGCTTCAAACTCATGTCAAAACATCTCAAAATTCATGCTTGATAGCATAAACATTCGTAAATCATATTAAAATCTGGAAATTTCAGCAATACTCATAAAAATATAAACAAAATCATGAAATTTATGTAAATCATAGACTGCACGTTTCGTCAATAATAATACCGAATTAGTTTATTGCCCTTACTAGCATATTGTGAAAAAAAAAATTACTAATAAAAAGATAAATTATTAGATTTTATTCAATTAAATGAGCTTAATCAATTCATGTGATTTTATAAGAATCCACGTAAATTGAAGACTGTGAGCGAAGACGTGTGAGGACGAGTAGTTGTTATACATTCAACATCCTCAGGGTAATATTTACCAAAGCACAAGTATGTTGTGAGGAATTCAGTTGTTCAACCACAACACAACCTCTCACATCTTTGATCACCATTTCCAATTTACGTGAACTTTTATAGGATCACATGACTTTTTTAAGCTCATTTATGGGTGTAAATTCCAATGATTTATTTTTTATTACTTAATTATTCTCTTTTTAAAATCCTACTAGTTATGATCTATAAATATGTACTCTATTCTAGTGAGTTTAT
>NC_061115.1:183300408-183307216 GCF_002878395.1 Capsicum annuum | reverse complement strand
ATAAACTCACTAGAATAGAGTACATATTTATAGACTATAACTAGTAGGATTGTAAAAAGAGAATCACTAACTAATAAAAAAATAAATCATTGGAATCAACACCCATAAATGAACTTAAACAAGTCATGTGATCATATAAGAGTTCATGTAAATTGAAAAAAGGTGATTAAAGATATGAGAGAACGTGTTGTGGTTAAACAAATGAATTCCTCACAACATACTTGTGTTTAGGTAAACATTACCCTAAGGATGCTGATTGTATAGCAACTACTCATCCTCACACGTCTTTGATCATCGTCTCCAATTTATGTGGACTCTTATATGATTACATGACTTGTTTGAGCTCATTTAATTGCATAAAATCCAATAATTTATTTTTTATTCATAAATTATTTTCTTTTTAAACAACATGCTAGTAAGTACAATATACTAATCCGGTCTATTATTGACAAAGCGTGCGGTCTATTATTTACACTGGACACAATTTATGGTCCTTAATCCAATTTAATTTATTTAATTATTTGTACTTTTGGCTATATTTTATCATTGCACCAACCCGCATAATTGAATCCATTGATTAAATAGACATTCTAGCATACATAATGATCTCAATCAATCATAGACTCTACCGATCTTGCAATCAATGTTGTATAAATCAACAAAATCGCTAACAGACCAAATTCATTATCCATGAGCATATATGAATTCGTATATATATGATAGACCATAAATGTTGAAGTCTGACAATTGTTTCATTCATCTTCTAACAAAATTGCAAAATTTTAAACAACAATAAAATTGTAAATTTCAAGTAGAAACAATATGTAGGAAACAGAGAATAGTTCATTTCATTAGTTCATGGCTACATAGATTAACATAATGTCAACATCTATGAGGAAAAAAGGTAAAAGGAAGAAGCTTTCAGCTAACAAAATTTCTAAGCATGAAAGCTTCTTTGCAACGAACTAGAACTACAACTACAACTACGTAGACATCAAAATTAAATCCTAAACTAAGGGGATGGGGTGATTTAGTTGTTGGGCTCCATGTTTATCCTCTCGACAATCGCCTGTAAGAAATAGGTAATACGCCGGAGTTTTCGGTGAAGATACTCACAAGCCTGACCCAAATCATAGAAAATACGATCCATGTCAGGAAGGAGAAGAATTTTACGGTAGCACTAGGAACGCATTCTCCTGAGAGGTTGGAGTGTGATTCTCGACATCTGTTGCTATTTCTCGACTTTTTTTATTGAAGAAGATAAATGTTTTGTAGAATAGATGGATGTTTATATACACTAAAATAGAAGGCCTTTGGTTTTCACTCCTAATGGTTGGTTAATGCGAGGATGAATGAAATTCGAGTAGGTATCATATACCCGATCAACGCAGCGTTTGAGTAGATATGCGACAGCTTTTTTAAGGCATCATAAATCCCCAACTATTATCTGATCGATTGAATATTTAGGATTTTTCAATAGACTTAAAAAGTGATCGATAATAAATGAAGTGGGATATAACGAATAAACCTAATAGATTCACACAATATATCTATAACTTAGCCGATTGATACTAGAAATAGACCAAAATTGATAAAACTAACATGACATTAATTAGACCAAATTGCAGGGTTGTCAAAATACATACATTAACTTAACTTACAAAAACAAAGTGGCACAAGGCTATCTAGTATTTGTTGTTATTACATTTAGTTCTCTTGTGTCCGGGTCTTTTGCATAGTGAACACTTGTTCCTTCTCTTGGTCTTGAAAACCTCACCTACATCCTTAACGTGTTTCCTATTCTTCCTTTCGAGATTCTTACTTACAAGGGGTGGAAGAATATTCACGTCTAGAAATTCCTGTGGCATACACCATTCGAACTCTAAAGGGACAACATTAATTAATTCTGAGTATACAAAGAGTAACTTCTTGAGTTTATATATAGGCGAAGAGTACTCGTAGATGCTCTAACAATAATCATATTAGTACTTCAATCGCAAAGCTTTCATCGCGTGAGTGCATGATATTTTGACCAAGTCATACTTCCTACAAGAACACGACTAGTAAGTTAACTTTGGCAGTAGGACCCCCGCCGAACACGGTGAAGTGATTGTCGTCCCTGTTTACGTTCTCCATATAGGAGCCACCCTCGCTCATATTTTCCCTTGCAATATTTTTGTTGGCAGGCACAAATTTGTTCTCCTTATAGTTGAGGACACATGTACGTCTCTCTCTGAACATCTCACCAAACCTTTCAGCAATGAAACTGGGTATGGATGCCACGGGGTACTCCCTTTCGCTTATAAACATAACATTGACTGACTCGACAATAGTTGCAGTCATATCATACCATACCTATTTATGGGGAAATATGCCCTACTCCACTTCTCAAAACCAAGTTAATGCTCGAGGAAAAGGCTGTATTGGGACAAAGTTCTTGAATTTTGCAAAATGATCGCTAAACTCCTCAAAAGAATATGCCTTTGTTGTGTTGTAGAATAGATAGAGGTAATCTTTATATTGGTGATTTGCTCAAAGATTTTCACCTAGGTGCCTTATGAATACCCATGATGAGCATGGTTTAATCTCTCTTAATGTTGTTGGCTATGCTCTTATGTCTATCGGAGATAAAGCACGAATATAGTTCATCGACCATTTTAGGCTTCAACTTCTCAAAGAAGAACGTCCAAGAAGTATTCTTCTTATTGTAAATAAAAAAAAGGCAATTGGATAAACATGGTTCTCCGTATCTTTTGCAACTACGCTTAGCAGCATGCCCTCATACTTACCATGCAAATAAGTGTCGTCGACTGCAATAACCTTTCTCATGTAGGAGAATTCCTTAATGCAAGCGCCCAAGGATAAAAAGTAGTACATGAACCTACAATTATCCCTGTTCACCATGATGCAATAGGTAGATCCAACATTAAGAGTGCCGATCATATAGGAAAAAGCTGGCAAGTAGGAATATCCGTGCTCTAGTGTCCCTCGAACTATTTTCTTGGCGATTACACCCACCATCCAACATTTCTAATATCTTGGACTACTGTGAAAGTTTTTGAAAAAAAAATCCTTTGAATCTTTATAGTGTCTATACTTTTGCCAATGCAATACAAATTCACACAAAGTGATGTAATGACTTTGGTCCTGATTTTCGTATGGTTGAGCGTGGCGTCTTCAATGCCACAAGTGTGAAAGCCGATGTATTTTTAGATAAAAAGTTTATCCATACATTCATACTTCCTCGCCCATAACATCCACGCATAACAAGGAGATAAGCATTTCATCTTGAAGTATTTGCTACAACTCTTCAACATAGCATAATCAAAACAATTTTTCACTGATGCTAAGTCCAACAATAATTTTAGCTCCTTCTTGGTACTAAATTTTTAATCTATATGAAAATTAGTTTCATCGGAGAAGGTGTGTTGGGTTGGGATCCCGATGTGCACTCTTCTCGCTCTTATTGAAATAATTTGTGATCTTCTGATTCCATTGAATGATCTTCTGTATCTATTGGATGAACACCCGAGCTCTCATCTTTAAACAAATCATCTTCGTCGACTGTTGGGTGTAGGGCGAGGTTAAAGGAGACCTCGCGACTACATTTATTCGTGGTAATGGCCTAGAGCCATCGGCAGCGACATCCAACATATACAAGGACGCCTACCTATCCTTCTTTATGAATGTGGGATGTATTTTACCCTTCACATCCATTAGATAGCTAGTCACAACATTGTTCGGCTCGTAATTTAATTCTCTGCTCTCAATTACGCTTTGAACCATATCGTTGTATGAATCGTTATGACGCAATAGGGTGGAAAATATATCCGTACAAGATGATTTCCTATTCCAATAGTTGAGAGCCTCCTCCCACAAATCCATATAATCACCACCGACAATAATTACTTCAGTTACTACAATTATAGACCACAATGATTGATAATAGATTAAGGTATCAATTTATAACTGGTCGATGACTGGTATGAAAACCTCCATACAAAAGTGTAAATAACGAACGAATTTGGATATAATCGATGCTCTCCTAGCTCTGAGATAGAGAAGATGTGTAGGGATTCTAAACTACTAAAATTTATCTAATAACGAGGTATTGAGTGGATTTCGAAAGCGTTTCAAGCTAGTAAAAACGGTGAAAAAATATTTTATGCAATTTTTTTAAAAAGATGGAATAACAATAGAAACAATGACTAAGAATGGAGATTTTTAGTTGTGAAGAGAAAAATTTCGCCGAAAAAGTCATTGAAATCGGAAAAAGTAGCTAAAAAAGGGGGAACTTTTGGTGGCTTCTTGGACAATTTATTTTAATTAAAAATAAAAATAGAAAAAATATTAGATATTTGTTGGATGAGGTGGGGGGACTAAAAAATAAAGTTAAAAACTTGTGTGGTAGGTTTGGATGGTTTCTCAAAGTCCAATGGATGACATCATAAATGTGGCTATCTACTACTCCATCCGTCCCAAATTACCCATCCCAAATTTCCTAATTTGATTTCCCATTTTATTTGTCCTTTTCGTTAATCAAGAAGAGACAACATTATTTTTTCATGTTTTACCCTTTGCATTAATTATTTTTTCTTTAAATTAAAATGTAAATATCATTTAATAGGGGCACCATGGTAAACTAACCATGTTATTAATTATTTTTCTTAATCAATGTGTCATCTCAATTTGAGACGAGTAATTTGAAACGGAGAAAGTATATTTTTTAAAACTTGAGACTTAATATTATATTAAATTTTTCAAAGTGTCTATTTTGCCAAAACTCCCTCATTACTACTATCCATTAAACTCAAACAATTAACTTCTGGTACGAGTGTCTTCTATATCCAATTCCCAGTTGGATCTGTTTCATTAATCTATTCAAATGGTGTTACACATTCCTAGGTAAGTGTATCATAATATATTCGATACTGTGCGGATTTGTAAATTAGTTAGTTTTAATCTTGTTGTATCTAGTCTTAGAATTACCCATGTGAGCAAGCTATTAATGCAAAGTTCAAATCATCAAACATCAAAATTAGTTCCACCAAAAAATCTAACAAATCGCAAACACTAAGTTAGAAACTATAGACGTCCAGTTCTTACATTGCCAACAAATGTTGATCGTGAATCCACTTCCACGTGGTTTGCCTGGGACGCAGCTACATTAGCAGGATCTGCAAAATAAATGACACAACTTTAAATTAAGGCTATAAGATTAAAAAAAAAAATTTATTTTTTTAAACTTTGTGTCAAATCAAAGTAGGTCATTATTTTTTAAACGGAGGGAATACTTTTTTCAGATTTAAATTTGTATTTTAAAGCAAAATTTAAATATTTTTATGGTTGGAAATTATTTCAAAGTTCCGTTACGTTAATTGAAGTTTAAGCAATAATATGTAACAAAATATACAAAAACCAAAGGAAAAGGAGCAGTTCAATTAAAGTTTACATCAGTACAAAAAAACTCCCCTATTCTCTCTTTAGAAGTCCCTAACCCAAGGGTGTTAAGTGGGCAGGGTCAATTCGGAATCGGCCCGTAAATTTTATTTGATTAGTGGGTCGGGTTAGATTTGGGCCTGGTTAAACGGGCCAGTCTAGTTTCGGGCTTAACAGTAAAAAAATTTAAAACAATCCTGAACCGGTCCACTTAACCCAACCTGATCCAACCCACCTAAATCCGGTAAAAACCGGTTAAAAATTCGGTCAAAAACAAAAAAAAAAAAATTTTCTCCAGTATACACAATATATATCCACGTATATACATTTTAAATACGTTAAACAATAGATATACACTATATATATATACTACATTACTATTTAAAAAATATATACACATAATACATATACATAATTATACATGTAATATATACGTCTATAGAAGATATATGCACATATATACGTACCATTCAATATATACATACTACTTTAAATAAAATATACTATAATATATATACTACAAAATATACACACACTATATATATAGTTATATACTAATTTATAAAACATATACACATGTATACGCTAAATATATACTACTTTTAAAAAAATATACACATATATACGTACCATTCAATATATAAATACTACTTTAAATAAAATATACTATAATATATATACTACAATATATACACACTATATATATATATAGTTATATACTAATTTATAAAACATATACACATGTATACGTTAAATATATACGTCTATAGAAGATATATACACATATATACGTACCATTCAATATATACACATTACTTTAAATAAAATATACTATAATATATATACTACAATATATACATACACACACACACTATATATATATATAGTTATAGTTATAGTTATATACTAATTTATAAAACATATACACATGTATACATTAAATATATACTATTTTTAAAAATATATACACATATATACGTACCATTCAATATATGCATACTACTTTAAATAAAATATACTACAATATATACACACACTATATATATATAGTTATATACTAATTTATAAAACATATACACATGTATATGTTAAATATATACTGTCTATAGAAGATATATACACATATATACGTACCATTCAATATATAAATACTACTTTAAATAAAATATACTACAATATATACACACACTATATATATAGTTATATACTAATTTATAAAACATATACACATGTATACATTAAACATATACGTCTATAGAAGATATATATACACATATATACGTACCATTCAATATATGCATACTACTTTAAATAAAATATACTACAATATATATATATATATATATATATATATATATATATATATATA
>NC_061115.1:183282596-183300308 GCF_002878395.1 Capsicum annuum | reverse complement strand
ATATATATATATATATATATATATATATACTACAATATATACACACACACTATATATATATAGTTATATATACTAATTTATAAAACATATTCACATGTATACGTTAAATATATGTCTATAGAAGATATATACACATATATACGTACCATTCAATATATACATACTATTTTAAATAAAATATACTACAATATATACACACACACACTATATATATAGTTATATACTAATTTATAAAACATATACGCATATATACGTTAAATATATACGTCTATAGAAGATATATACACATATATACGTACCATTCAATATATACGTACACATATAAAATATATGTACTTCTTTACATAAAACATATGTTACTTAATATAATAAATTAATAATGCTTTATAGTAAATTAGTACTAATATATTAAAACTAAGTATTTAATTCAAACTAGAAATTCAATTTAAATCATTAAATGGAAAAAATTACAAAGTAAGGACTAAGGAGTGAATGAATGTTGAATTTTATTGGTTGCAAAATGATCTAAAATTTATAATTTACATGGATGAAAAATTTATAAATTTTGCATCATTTTTTCAACTCATTCATGCTAATATAAACGGGAACTTACATAGGATAGTCAAAGCTAACGGGGGCAAAACCATGCATTGGATTTGATTCTGTTGAGTTCTCCCGGGAAGTCATAATTTCTTCAAGTCTCTACTCGCCGTTCGGCTCCGCTTCCATTCCTTGATTTCTTTATTCCATCCCGTGAAGTCATAATTTCTTCAAGTCTCTGCTCGCCGTTCGGCTCCGCTTCCATTCCTTGATTTCTTCGTTCCACTCTAATCCAATCTCTAAGGCAAACTAGAACATTCATTGCATTGCTTCCCAATGAATGTCGGTTGTCTCCAAGCTGCTGTTACCCCTAACTAAAAGCGCTCACTGATGCAACGGTTAACATTGGAACATTCAAGATATCTCTGGCTAATCTTGAAAGCACAGGATATTGTGTTTCATTATTCCTCCACCAATCCAATGCGTTGATCCGTCGTCTGCGATCCTCTAACGGCGTTCGTAGATAATACTGCATCTCTTCCTGATAAGTTGTTGTGTAAGCTCCTTCCTCAATACTGTTCTAACAAGGTAAATCATAAAAGTAATCAGGAAAACCACTTTGTGATGGCCTTTTAGAAGATAAAGGCTCCTCGGGAGGATAAGGAGCAACAGTTGGAGTGATATTTATAGGTACAGCTAAATCAAGTAAATCAGCATAGTGGTTATATAATTTATCTATGTAAGCGTTCGCATCACCCATAGCCATCCACAAATCAAGTTATTCTTGTTCTTCATCATTAGAATTATTGTTAATATTTATCTCTACGTTAGCATAAATAAGAGTATAAAAGTGGCACATAGTAGTGTATTTCATGCACGGATTTAGCATAGCACCAACCAAGTAAATAGGAGAAATCGAAAAAGAATATTTTTTAAATTTAACAAACATGGCACCAACAGCTTCTTTGTAACCTTTTTTATTTTTATATTCTTTGAGCAAACCAGAAATATCGGCTATATATGTCAAAATATTACAAACATTAGGATAATAAGCACCGAAAAATTCAACCGTAGTTATATAAAATTTTTCAAAAAACTTAACAAGATCATTAATTACAACCCAATCAGAATCATGTAGCATGCAGTGGGCAGAATCAGCAAATGAACCACAATGTTGGTTAAAAAATAGTGTAATAGAAACTATATATTTATAACAAGTTTTTAAAAAATCATACGTAGCATTCTATCTAGTCTCACATTCTTCAAGCACTAATATTGGTGCAAATCCATTTTGTTCACATTTAAGTTTAAAGTCTCTAATTCTTATTCTACGATTATTTCTTTGAATAAAACCAACGGCAAACCAAATTTTTTCAATATAAAGCTCAAAAAACTCAAGACCATCTTTTACAATTAAATTATATATATGACAAGCACACTTAACCTGAAAATTTCAGGTAACGGCGGAGATAGCTTAGATTTTAACTTTGTTATAGCAGTCTTGTTGTTAAAAGCATTATCAAGAGTAATACATAAGATTTTATTTTCACTACCGTAAAATTCTGCAACTTTAGCAATCGAATCAGCAATAAAATCTCCAGTATGTTTACGATCTTCATCATATAAAAAAGCAAGAATACGATTTTGCATTACAAAATTATTATCTATCCAGTGACAAGTAATTGTTAAATAATCATTTTTATTTACAGCACGACCAAGATCAGAAGTTAGGGACATTTTACATTGAATATTTTTTAACAATGTTGATAAATAAAAATAATATTATTAATGAAGTCTAAAAATACCGGCCCTACAAGTACTTCTAGGAATACCATTAAACATAGGATTATAAATTACTTGATATAATGAATAAAGGCATCAGAAGAAGGAAAACTAAAAGAAAAACAACCCACAGCTACCATTTTAGCTATTTATTCTCGGTCCCTCAATTTATTATACTTCTTCGTTACCTGACCGATTGTTGGGTCCATTTTAATTTTTGTTGGCCCACCAACATCCGCATCGCCTTGTGCAATTTTTAACTCTCTATCGTGACTATCACTTATATGTCTCATTAACATACTTGTACCCCCTTGCTTGCCTTCTCTTTTATGCTTACATATTTGTTGACAAATATTGCATTGCACCTCAATATCTGATGTACGTTCAAAAAAAATCCATGCAATACTAGTTGTTTTACGAGCTCTTGGGACACGAGGAGGACGGGGAGGGAGATTAACCAATTCAGATCTAACGTTAGCATTTCCTACTGCGGGTGTCTCACCAATATTTTCATCATCTTCATCGAAATTAACCGCATCTACTTCATTTTCTTCTTCTATACCGTAATTTTTCTGAGCTTCTACATAATCCATATCGTGAGCACCTACACCTATTTCTTCCTCAAAAGGTTGACTAAGCAGTACCGGAGGCGGAGGCACAAAGATATATCTACTACTTGAACTACCTCTACCGCTAGTAATTCGCTTTTTACTACCACTACCACATCTGGAACAAAATTTTTTAACACTTTTAGTGGCGAGGTTTCTTAATTTATCCATAATATAAATTAAACAAGAAAAATTTAAAATACACAGATATAATAAAATTAAATATTTAACAATTAATACACAAACTAAAAATTAAACGTAAGAGATAGAACGACAATATCAAATTTTAGAAGTATCAAATGGTTGCGACTTTAGAAACTTCCACTCATACTTTGTAATCGCAAAATTAAAAAATTAAAGTGAGCACTTTAGAAAATTAAATATATAGAATATTTGAGAATTGAGATTTGAGAGAATGAAAAATTGTATGAAAAATGATTTGAAAGTGTAGGGTATTTATACGAATTTTTTTGAGTTTTAAAAAATATTTTAAATGAAAAGAAAAAGTTTAATAAAATTGGCCAAAGTAGCCGTTTGGACCCAAAAACGGCTATATAGCCGTTGGGCCAACGGCCACTTTTGGGCCCAATGGTCCAATTGTAATTTAAAAAAAAATCCGGGCCGGTTAACCGGCGGGCCCGGATTGGGTTTGGTCCGGGCAGGGTTAACCGGGTCCAAAACCAAAAATAACCCAATTCGGGACTCGGTACCCTACAGCCCGTGGGCTGACCGTGCAGGGTCAAATCGGGTCGGGTTGATTAGGTGGGCCGAGTCAGGCCGGGTAAGCCCGGCCCCTTTGACACCCTTACCTAGAGCATATCCCAAGAAAAGCATGAAGCCATCAATACACCTCCGCCTAACCCCTCCCCCCCAATCGAATCTTCCAGATAACATATTTATTATAGAAGAGGATGTTTTCCCAAAGCAACCTTTTACACAAGTACTTTTGAACAAAGAACTCAACAAATCATACTCCATTATTAACGAATATAAACTTGATGAGACCCTCGTTATAGATGAAATCATATCCATATCAAACAAAGAAAGACAAAGAATCTGCCACTCCTGGATATTCTCTATAATCATCAAAATATTTGGCAAAGGAATGACGCATAACTACCTCAAAAGCGAGCTTGCCGAAATGTGAAAGCTAAATAAGCCCCTCACTCTCATTGATCTCGGTTGGGACTAATTCACAGTCAAATTCAACCATAAAGAAATCATGAACAAAACTTTATATGAAGGACTCTAGTTTGTGGCAGGAACTTTTTTATCAATTAGAAAGTGGGAGCTCAATTTTGTTCCCCAGAACACACCACTCACACACATACCGCCATTTGGGCTATATTACCACAATTTCCTGCAGAGTTCTATGATAGATAAATTCTAGAAAGAGTAGGAAAAAATCTTCGCACTTTGCTAAAGATTAACACATGTATCTCTGTCGCACTGCATGGACGATATGCTAAAATTTGCATACCAGTACCCCTATGAATCCGATCAAATCATAGGTCATTATTAGAAACCACATACAACGAGTCATGTATGATGTCAAAGATGTATTGTGCACCTCATGTGGAAAACTGGAACATACTCAAGAAAACCTGCACCATTGATGGTCAACCCCAAAATTTACCAGACCCAGCTACCCCTTCGACCTCAACCCAGTCACCACCAAACAATTATTGAGGGACAGTGTCCTTTCCACGATGAAAATGTACAGGAAAGAATGGAAACCATTGAGCAAACAAAACAACCAAGAGATTCCCATAATTCACTCCCCAGGTAAAAAATTTCAATATCGCCTCAAGTAAATTTCTCGACCCTAGCCGCAAGACCCCACCCCCTTATCCTCCCCTTCTCCCACCAAGTTCTCAATTTTCTTTAATGAAAAAGGGAAAAAAACTTCCACCATTAGAAAACTTTAAATTAAATGCAAAAGGAAAATTGACAATAGGGGCCCATCTCCCCAAGTAAACTTGTCACCTGACATTACCCCACTTGCACCTCCAATTTCCTCAGAAGGCAAATATACCATCCTACAAAAGGACACTAATAAAGTCCATCCCAACCACCCCATTGATTTGGAATGTCCACATGGTCCCACTCTCATAACTACCATAATATCTTTCTTCTCGACTCCAATGGAGTCCCCCAACCCTGCAAATCCAAGAGAGAGTTATTTTCTCTCCTGTAAAAGCAATTACGACCCTATGCCAGTTGAAATAACTGAGGTTGTCATATTAATTTACTCCAACACTTCATCTCCCGTTGATAACAATAAATTCTGGAATAATAGATTTGTCATACTACTCACCTACCACTCACTCAAATAAAAATGGCAAAACAAATTCTTCTTCCACCACCACTACTAGAGCCCCTAGTCTTTGTCTCAACCCCAATGTTACCAAATCGACTTCCAACCTCATGGATGGAACTGTCCCTATAGGGGAAATTCATAACCTAATATGGATGCATAAGCAACGATTATTTTCATACTGTAAGACCCTTCATACCTTGCATAAGTGGTGACGAAGAGCGTCAACCATGCAGTGCTAAACCTAGGCACCTAAATCTAGCAATAAACCCTCTTGCATTCCCATCAAATGGGAATGCACAACCTTCACACCATAGTGAAACTAAATGCATTGATATTGGAAACCTTCCACAGCATGAGCTTTTTTCCCAACACTCTATATTTGTCCATCTCTCAAACACCATTGTTTGTTCCTTGGACACCGCCGGCCACCCTACATCGAGAATAGGCACAAGCGAAAAAAGGCCCTTGGGCAATAAATCCCACATTCTTAGAAAGCCTAAGGCAAAGCAATACAGAAATAAAGCAATTTCTAACCACCTTTAGCAAACAAATGTAGAGGTCTTCCTTCTGAAGAATCTGTTTTACCACGAGTTTGTAGATCCTTTCATCATAGTTATTTTAGTGTACTCATCCAAGGGAATGAAAACCCATGCTTTCAGCTTAAGGAACAAATTGGGCATGGCTCTACCAGTTGTGGAAATAACACCACTAGTGAATATCCCAGAGATACACCCGATGGATAAGGGGAAGGAGCCAATGTTTACCCCACCACCTCAATCTAATCTTATGAAGTTCATAATTTGGAACACCATAGAAGAAAATAGTGAAAACTTCCGCCGCCAGTGCCAGACCATGGTTAATCTCCACATGCCCATTATGTTTGTACTCCTTAAAACCAAGATGACCACGCACAACTCTCTCGCCACTATGCTCAGGTTTGAAACCCAAATCCAAACCTCTAAAGTTGTGTCATCAGGAGGTATATAGTTATGTAGAAAGAAAATCTTTGCGATCCCCCACAGAATCCATGTCATGATCCAGTTATTCTCGAACCCTATCCCTTGGCTCTTCTCTGTAATTTATGAAATCCCCGACTTCCAAACTATAACAACCCTTTGGGATAACCTCTGCAACATCTCCCTAACTTATAAGGGCAAGTGACTTATTAGTGCGGACTTTAATGAAGCCCTCCAGGCCAAGGACAAACTTGGTAGGGTGTCAATCAAAATAGGTCCACTTCCCTTAGGAACTATCTAAAAATCAATACAATATGACTGATCTTGGGTTCAAAGGGTGGAAATACACCTGGACGAATTAGTGATATCAAAACAAAACCAACTTAAAAATAGAAAGGTAAGACAGTTGTGTGGCTAATGACAATTGAATTATAAATCATCTAGATACCACTGTCACCCATCTCCCAAGAACTAAATCTGACCATTGCCTCCTCTTAGTGAGTTTTCTATCCACCAACCCTTCCATCAATAATAAGCCTTTTAGAATAGAGCTCATGAGGTGCCGCCACCGATCTTTTAAGGATATTATTAATAAATGTTTTCTCCCTTCCACAAGCTTTCACCATGTCATGAACAGTTCTAAAAAAATCCATAAGATGGAATAGGATACCTTTTGGAAATATTTTTCATAAGATTAAAGTCATTCTTGCCAGACTTGATGGTGTCCAAAAATCAGACACTACTAGTACAATAATTTCTCCACAACTTAGAAAATGAAATCTTCCTAGAGTACAACATTCTCCTTAAGTGTGAAGATGATTATTGGAAAATAAGGTCTAGAATCAGCTGGCTTAATGATGGTGATGCTAACACTAGCTTTTTCTATGCTTCTACTATCAACAGAAAAAGAAGGAACAAAATTTTCATACTCAAAGATGAGATTGGAAAAACCTTCAGTAACCATGACACCATATGAAACCATATCCTAAACTACTTCAAGTCCCTTTTTCAATGCTAAACAATCCTATTCCCCTCTCATCATACCACCATAGCCAACAATACCTAAGGGCTCTCTAATTAAGACAAAGACAACTTGGATACCCCCCACCCACCCACCCTCAGGGACACTGAGATAATGCAAGCTCTCAAAACTTTCAAGCCCATGAAATCCCCTGGATAAGATGGTCTTCACCTTCTCTTTTACCAAAAATACTGGTCTAGTGCGAGAGAAAAGATCTCCACCTTCTGCCGTCTTCTCCCAAGCACGCATGCCTGAGCATACCAATTCCACCCTACTCTACCTAATACCAAAGTGTGTCAATATCACTTTAATGAAAAAATTTAGGCATATTAGACTCTGCAATACCAGCTACAAACTCATAACAAAAAAATTATGCATAGGATCAAACCCCTGCTCAATACCATCATTAACCACAACCAGGAAAGCTTCCTAATTAATAGGAGAGTCTTTGATAATATAATTATTATCCGGGAATACATCACTCACTTTGACAAAATGAGAGGAAAAAACTCTAATATGGTTCTCAAAATTGACTTAGAAAAGGCCTTTGACAAGTTAGAGTGGTCCTTCATTCATAAGGCTCGAATATTTTTTAACTTCCCTGCAAACCTTACCAAACTCATCATGTATTATATGACCATTTCCACCATCTCTATTTAGGTAAATAGTAGACAAAAACCCCTTTCCAATCCCAAGAGGTGTCAGGCAGGGCGACCCTATGTCACCCTACCTCTTTATCCTCTTTATGGAAAGACTATCCAGCTCTATTGAACTCCAAGTCCTTCACAAAAAATAGAACCCCATCAATATCACCATTAGAGGACTTAGGATTTCATATTTTTTCTTTGTTGATGACCTTACTCTTTTTGTAAAGCTAATCTTAAGAATTTCCATACCATTTTGCATACTCTCAACTCCTTTAGCATCAGGTACAGCCAAAAGATCAGTCATACTAAATCCAAGATTTTCTTCTCCAATAATGCCAATAATGACACCATTCTTCAGATATCTCCTGAGACAAACTTTGGTAAATACCTAGGACTTTCAATATTCCACAAGAGACCTACCAATAAAGACTTTCAGCCCATCATTGAAAATATGAACAAAAAAATGATAGGATAGAAAACCAAGTTCTTGAATATGGTTGGTAAGGCAGTACTGGCAAAGGCTACTCTCAGTAGTATGCCTAACCACATAATGCAATATATCAAGCTCCCCTACAGAGTCAACTAAACCATTAATAATATCCTAAGAGATTTAATCTAGGGAACAACCTCTGACAAGAGAAAAATGCACCTTCTCAGTTAGGATACTCTTACCATGAAGAAAGAAGTTGGTGGACTAGAAATCCAAAAAAGTGAATCAAGAACAGAGCCTATCTGGCAGGCCTAGTGATACACCCTAAGGGCCTCCAAGGCATTTCACAAGGACCCAAGCCCGTGAACTTCAACATTAGCAAGGGTTATTCATGAAGAAGTATGTACTTAAGTGCATTATGAAATCCTGCCGAAAATTTTATGTGTTCGTGATAACATTTGATGGGTCATACATTGAGAAGAAGAAGGATTAGGTTTTTTGATGAATTCAACATCCAAACAAGGCCTTTACTTTTATTAAGGGCAGAAATGTAATAACATAAGGTCTTCTTTATTTGCTTAGTATAAGTAGCTTCTTTTATGTTGGAAGACTTAGAATTTGATGACTAAAAATACTTCTTTATTATTGAGAGATTATCAGAACTTGCTAAGCTTTTAATTGTTTCTTGTCTGGAAAGAAGAGTTGCTTAGGATATCAATTCCCTTGAGGTTCTTCCTAGAGTTAGGTGCTTATAGGAATATTTAAAGAAGGTCACTTTAATTTATCAAAGTTGGTTGTCTTTGATTCTCGATTTGTGTCTATCTATTTATCTTCTCTTTTTCTTTGTTCATCTTCTTATTATTAGTCTTTATTTGTGCTTTATTTTCGTGTTAGTCTTAGCTTTTGTTTAGGGTTTGTATCACCTAGCCTGTAGACTCTTTAAGAACCCAAGTAGCCTATGGGGCCAAATACTCATGAATAAATATCATACACCCCCAAACCATATAAGAATTATCTCTAAAATATAGAAAAACATCCAACATGGCTCATCTGAATGTAATAGAGGTGTAGCCTGGGCTGCACACAAAGTAACCAAGATTAACTTCATCCATGATAGATAGATCCCTCACATGGATAGCATTAGAAATCCTGTCCATGGTCCCTTTGATAGTGCCACAGAGTCTCTCTACGTTCAGTACGGGTCCTCAAATAATTCCTGGAATCTATACAGAATCCATTTAGAACTCCCACCTAACATAACTCAAGCCATCCACCAAGTCCACTTCCTTCCGTCTAACAACAAAGAAGACACCCTTTACTGGAGCTTTGCTATCAATGGTGCTTTAACCACAGCCAGTGTCTACCATGAGATTCAAAAACAACCTCCACAAAGTACAAGTCCCATTCCCAACTTCAAATGGATCTGGAAAGCCAATGCCCCCAATAAAGTCAAATACATTTTGTGGCTACTTCATCACAAGAAACTGCCTACCGATAGTTATCTTCATAAAATTGACCTTGTTTTATTCCTTTATCGAATTTATTAAAGGGAAGATAAATTATTTAAAAGAAATAGTTCTTGACTTCTCAAATCATTTCAAAATTAAGAAAAAATTCAAAATAACTCAAGAAAAATTACAGAGTCACCACTTAATTTTTATAGAAAAATTAAGAAAACATAAAAAAATTTCAAAGATTCAAAAACAAAAATAAACCTTTAAAATTAAACAAAATGGGTAAGAGTTTAATTAACATCCTAAGAAAGATTTTAAGTCACTTAGAAACGTCCGTTTTAAGACAGTTGATCAAAATATTTTAACTAACTTAAAAGGGTGGCTAACTTTACAAAAATATCAATTTTTATAAAAATATCAAACTTGAATCGAGCGATTTTTGAAAATAGTTTTATTTTATTCAAGTTCAATAGTCTGTTTTTAGCTAAAAGGAATTGATATTGAAAGAAGAAATTTAAGCAAAATTTCATTTTCAGTTGCATAATTTTGAGGAAAAAAAAATCTTTATAAGGGAAAGAGGGCCATTTTAAAAGGAAAAACTATTTTGATGGTCAATGTTAATTAAAATCTTGATTCTAACAAAAATAAATGTTAAGAAGAAATGCTGAACCAAAATAAATGAGGAACATTTAATCAATTATGGAAAAGTTTAAACCTTTTCAATTCAAGAAACCTATTTCTTTTTATATTTAAGAAAACTCCCTTTAGCCTAGATGAGACTAACTGACATATGGACGAAAAAAAATGTCATCTTATCACAAAAAGCTTGTTTTCGAAAAGTTTAATGCAAAATCTATTTTTATTCTTTTATTTATTTATTAAAAAAATGATAAAGTGGGTAAGAAAATTTGAATAAGTAAAGAAAAGGATATGAAGATAAAAATAAAAATAGCAACATCCTAGAAATTTTTTTTTTAGATTAATTAAATAAAAATATTCAAGTAAATACAAATAACTTAAGAGTGATTATAAACAGAGTTATGATTGGACCTTTTGGCCCATTAAAGGTCTGTCCAGCTTTTGAAGAAATTTCATGGATTTTCAGTACATTTTCTCCCCTATATAAAGGGTAAATGAAGAGCCCCACCATAAGGTTGTATTGTACACAGTCTTATCTTATCTTGCATTTCTGTCATAGGCTGTTTCCAAGGTTTAAACCCTATATAAATGGTAAATCGGTGCACTAAAGCTATCGCTATACGCAGTATTCGGAGAAGAGCCCCACCATAAATTTGTATTGTACACAGTGTTACCTTACCTTACATTTCTGTCATAGGCTGTTTCCAAGGTTTAAACCCTATATATCCTCTGTATATCAGTAACTCCTTTTCCTACGTTTTTCTGTATACTACTGTGTATACAGTGTATATCAGTGTAGAAATCAACACGTTTACCTCCGTTTTTCGTATACACTGTATAATAAGTGCACAGCTGCAACTTCCCAGGTTATACTAACTATATATAGATGTATATCAGTGTATACCAGCCTTTGCGAACTTGGTTGAGGCTTTGATTCGATGGAGGTCGGTTTTAACCCAACGAAATGCAATAGATGGGAGTCTGATGGACTCAATGAAAGATTTCATGCAATAAAAAATAAGATAGAGATTAGCTACTCAAGTTTCAACGAAGAAAAATACAATTAAACGTGATAAAAGGAATGTCGCGTACAAATAATTGGGCATTCCCACACAAGACAAACATATGCAAACACGTTTTCATGGCTATCAATATTATTTTGTACCCAAGCATTGAGGCTAACTCGAAATAGTCGCATATTCCTATTAAACAACATACTAAATTCTCCGAAATTTAGGATTTAAAACAAATCACACTTTTTCCTCAAATGGGCATTACTTCAAACACATACTGTGCATAATTATGATGCATCCTTTAAACAAAACATATTAAAAACTAAAAAGTGCTATGAAAATTTTTGAAATCCATGAATAAGCATGGGAGCACGTTGTGGCGCATAATGGACATAAATTTAAGCATATTAGACAAATTTTATCCTTCTTGCACCACTTCACAGACAAGAAAACAAATACACTTCCTAGTATATCTGATAGAAATTGAGGAGATGTTGATAGAGATGGTGATGAAAATGTGGGTAAGGAGAGAGGACCGATGAGGGGAGAGATGAAAATCATCGAATTTCTTAGCTATTCGGTGGTCCGAGATCGGCGTCGCTGGTTTGATGGTGTTGTCGACATTGTTGGTGTTGTCGTTGTTGTATCAGGTTACTGATGTATTGTACGGGTTAAAGGGAAAGGGAAAGGGAAGATTGGGCCGGGTCGGGCCGTGATAATTGGGCTTGGTGGTGGTTTTGGGGGAGGGTTTGAAAAATAGATCTAAATTGGAGAGGCTTTCAAATTTTAATCTCAAATAAAAAGATTTTATTAAAATAGCCTTAACCTATTAACTAGTATTTGTTTGGATGAAATTGTCCCTAATCAATTGAGTTATTACATAAATAATCTTCATAATGGATAACAACTCCATATTTATATCTTTCAAATTTTATTTTTTTCTCTTTTTATTTTTTATTTTTCTCAATCCTTACTTTTTTTCTTTTTTCCTCTCAATTTCTTTTTTTTTTCTTTTTTCTTGTATATTATTTTAATTTTTTATTTTTCTTTCATTTTTTTGTTCTTTTTAATTTTTTCCAACCCTTTTTTTTACACCTCTCAACGTCTACTTTTATAAAAAAAAATATTTTTTATTTTTTCTTTTTTTTGCTTTTAAATTTTTCTCGACCTTTATTTTTATCAACCTTTATTTTTTTTATATTCTCTCTCAACTTCTAAATTTTCTTTAATTTTTATTTTTTTAATATTTTTCTTCATTTTCTTCTATTTTTGCATTTTTTATAATTTTTGTTCTTTTCTTCGATTTCTTCATTTCAAGTTACATCTCATGAACAAGAGTTGATGCTATCACATTATAAAGGCAAGACTTGTGACTTTCGAACAACAAATTACGTTTCATGGGCAAGAGTTGACACTACTACATTGTAGAGGCAAGACTTATGACTTTCAAACTACAAATTATGCCCCACGGGCAAGAGTTAACTTTACCCGTTATATTTTCATTTATGAGATTTTCTACGACTATTGCCTTAGAGGCAAGATTTAGCTCAGGGACTTTCAAACTACACATTATGCCCCACGGGCAAAAGTGTATTGTATAAGTACAATTTTATCCCTTTGCACCTCAAATATATTTTTAAACTTTTCATATTCATTTGTCTCTTAAATTCTATGTTTTATTATTTTCACTTTTTTTTATTTTTTTTCTTTAATTTTATTTTCATATTTTAATTCATTTGTCTCAACCTTTATTTTTCTCTATTTTTTTTTCTCAAGCATTAGTTTTTTCTTTTTTTTTCTTTTTTTTAATCCATTTGTCTTTAACCTTTATTTTTTGTTTTTATTATTTCTCTTTTTTTCTGATTTTTCTCAAATACCTCCTCTACACCTCAAATATTTTTAAACTTTGCATACTCATTTATCTCTTATGTTCTATTTTTTTTTTTTTTTTACTTTTTTTTAAAATTTTATTTTCATGTTTTAATTTATTTGTCACAACCTTTATTTTTTCTTTTTTCTTTTCCTCTTTTCAAGCATTATCTATTTCTTCCCTTTTTAGTATAGTATAAGTACAATTTTGTCCTTTGCACCTCAAATATTTTTTAACTTTTCATACTCATTTGTCTCTCAAATTCTATTTTTATTTTTATTATTTTCACTTTTTTTTATTTTATTCTTTAATTTTTTTTTCATGTTTTAATTATTTTTTCTCAACCTTTATTTTTTTCACTTTTTTTTTCTCAAACATTATCTATTTCTTCATTTTTTTAATTAATTTGTCTCAACTTTTATTTTTCTTTTATTTTTTCTTTTATCATTTCTCTTTTTTCCCAACATTTTTCTCAAACTTTATTTTTATTTCTTCCTCTCATTTTTATTTTTCTCAATTTTTTTAATTCTTCGCTTTTTTCTTAATCATTATTTTTTTCTTGCTTTTTTTTCTCAATTTTTTTATTTCTCTATTTTGTTTGATCACTTTTTTCTTTTTTTCTCAACTTCTATTTTATTTTGCTAATAAATAAAAATTTGAATAATACATAAAGGGATCTTTTTTTTCTGACATCAAAGCAAATTTAAGGGCATAAAAACATAATGTGGTAGAGTCAACTCTTGCCCGTGAGGCATAATTTGTTGTTTGAATGTTGTTGAGTTAAGTCTTGCCTCTAAGGCAATTGTTGTAGAACATTTCATTAATGAAAACATAACGTGGTAGAGTCAACTCTTGCCCGTGGGGCATAGTTTGTTGTTTAAAGTCTTTGAGCTAAGTCTTGCCTATAAGGCAATAGTTGTAGAACAGTCTTTGAGCTAAGTCTTGCCTATAAGGCAATAGTTGTAGAACATCTCATAAATGAAAACATAACGTGGTAGAGTCAACTCTTGCCCTTGGGGCATAGTTTGTTGTTTGAAAGTTCTTGAGCTAAGTTTTCCCTATAAGGCAATAGTTGTGGAACATCTCATAAATGAAAATATAACGTGGTAGAGTCAACTCTTGTCCGTGGGGCATAATTTATTGTTTGAAAGTCCTTGAGCTAAGTCTTGCCTCTAAGGCAATAGTTGTAGAACATCTCATAAATGAAAACATAATGTGGTAGAGTCAACTCTTGCCCGTGGGGCATAGTTTGTTGTTTGAAAGTTCTTAAGCTAAGTCTTGCCTCTAAGGCAATAGTTGTAGAATATCTCATAAATGAAAATATAACGTGGTAGAGTTAACTCTTTCCGGTGGGACATCATTTGTAGTTTGAAAGTCCTTGAGCTAAGTTTTGCTTCTAAGGCAATAGTTGTAGAACATCTCATAAATGAAAACATAATGTGGTAGAGTCAACTCTTGTCCGTGGGGCATAGTTTGTTGTTTGAAAGTTCTTGAGCTAAGTCTTGCCTCTAAGGCAATAGTTGTAGAATATCTCATAAATAAAAATATAACATAGTAGAGTCAACTCTTGCCCGTGGGGCATAGTTTGTTGTTTGAAAGTCCTTGAGCTAAATCTTGCCTATAAGGCAATAGTTGTAGAACATCTCATAGATGAAAATATAACGTGGTAGAGTCAACTCTTGTCAGTGGGGCATAATTTGTAGTTTGAAAGTCCTTGAGCCAAGTTTTGCCTCTAAGGCAATAGTTGTAGAAAATCTCATAAATGAAAACATAATATGGTAGAGTCAACCTTTGCCCGTGGGACATAATATGTAGTTTGAAAGTCCTTTTTCCAAGTCTTGCCTCTAAGACAATAGTTGTAGAACATCTCATAAATGAAAATATAATGGAGTAAAGTTAACTTTGCCCTTGGGGCATAATTTGTAGTTTGAAAGTCATAAGTCTTACCTCTACAATGTAGTAGTGTTAACTCTTGCCCATGAAACGTAACTTGTTGTTCGAAAGTCATAAGTCTTGCCTTTATAATGTGATAGTGTCAACTCTTGCTCATGATTTGTAATTTGAATGGAAGAAATCGAAGAAAAGAACAAAAAATATAAAAATTGCAGAAAAAGAAGAAAATGAAGAAAAATATTAAAAAAATAAAAATTAAAGAAAATGAAGAAGTTGAGAGAGAATAGGAAAAAAAAATAAAGGTTGATAAAAATAAAGGTCGAGAAAAATTAAAAAAGAAAAAAGAAAAGAAAAAAGAAAAATAAAAAAAGTTTTTTTTTATAAAGGTAGATGTTGAGAGGTGTAAATAAAAAAATAAGGGTTGACAAAAACTAAAAAAATAAAAAAAATATAAAAGAAAAAAAATTGAGAGGAAAAAAAGAAAAAAGTAAGGGTTGAAAAAAATTAAAAATAAAAAGAGAAAAGAAAAAAGAAAAATCTAAGTAAAATTAAAAAGAAAAAAAATAAAAGTTGAAAGCTATAAATATGGAGTTGTTATTCATTATGAGGATCATTTATGTAATTTACTCAATTAATTAGGGGCAATTTTATTCAAAAAATATTAGTTAATAGGTAAAGGCTATTTTAATGAAACCTTTTTATTTAAGGCTAAAATTTATAAGTCACCACAATTTGAGTCTATTTTTTAGATTCACCCAGATAAAAGTTAGTCAAGTTATTATAATACATAATTGTGTTTGTATCATCAATTTAGAGTTGTTACAAATTCTAATTCCAACTATAATTTGTATTTGATTTTCATGATCAAACGCCTATTGTGTATGTAGGCGTCTATTAGGCTTGTTACTCATCACTTGAATATGGTACTGAGAATAAATGCGTCTTATCTTATATTTCGCACCAGATGATTAAAAAACATATTTTCCTTTGTTAAATGCACATGAATCATGATCTCATGGCAGTACACAACCATTTCATTTCTTGGTGAATAATATCTCACCCCCAAAAAATAATGATAAGAATAATCTGACACACTGGAAAACAAAATTTTATGTCACGAGTGGGAGTGGAGTTCCATTGCCAAAAAAGCTCACACTCTACATACTAGGATACAAGAATTACCGGAAAAAAAAAAGAGACAAAATTAAACAATAAACATAATAGATAATATCAGAATACCACTACAACAAAATATTATTACAAACAAAGCGCCCGAAACGAAAAATAAATAAATAAACAAACACACTTCATAAGATATCAAAATTTGAACTACTAAGATTCAAGCTTAAAAAGTAAAAAAAGTGTGAATAATTGAACTTCCATTCCTTCATTCACAAACAAATAAAGTTTTAGATAATATATTAATCCACCGGACAAAAAAACTAATTACTTCCAACTTCTAATGCAAAAATTGGTAAATTAAGAGACCAACTAGACATTGGTCTGGAACACAACTATCATTAAGAGTTCGGAGCCAAAAGGACTCTTTTTTTTGTCAAAAATTCCAAAAGGGATACTTAAAAATGATATCAGAGCCCAGTTATTTAAAAAAATACAGCAGTAGCATATATGTTTAAATTTAGATTGGATTGATTAATTATGAGAAGACCATTTAAAAATAGAGAAGCTTTTAGAAAAATTAAAGAATCTTTAATTAGTAATTATTCATAATATATAAGTCTAAATAAAATAAAAGAAAACTCACAAAGAATAGCGTACTTAATTACCTTAATATCTAGTATTGAAGCAAAATTAATAATCCATTTGAAATCTAGAAGAATGAGACACATACCACCTAATTATGATAAAATCAGATTTAGATATCCACCAAAATATTATAAATATGGTTTAAATGAATAAAGTACAAAAATACAAAGAATTAAAACAAATTATTTCTGAAAAACGTAAAGAATTAAAAATAAGAATAGAAAGACTACATTATAATATATTTGCCGGAGTTAGTAAAAACTCAATAAATGCACAAAAAGATGAAATATCAAAATTAGAATCACAAATAGATAGTTTAGAATATATATATATATATATATATATATATATATCAACATGAATTATTTACAATAAAATGAACAAAGAAGAATTTATAATAGATGAAAAAATATATGAAAATCATGAAGGATTAAAAATAAAAATAGTATTTCTAATCTAGGAAGAAGATATAAGAAAATAAGTGAATATTTATATTTAATGTTAAAAAAAGAAGAATTAAAATTAGAAGATAATTGACAGCTATGGTAAGAATAGAAAGAGAAAATGAAGAAATATATAGGAAAAAGGAAATAGAAAAAATAAAACAACAAACTACAGAAGAAATATGAAAAATAGAAGAAACTAAAAATAGTAGGATTACCGAATTAGAAAAAGAACTACAAATGTTAAAAGATTTGTATGAAGAAATACAAAAAGAAAAGGAAGAAAAAGATAAAGAATAAAAATTATTAAACGAGATAAATCAATTTAA
>NC_061115.1:183281975-183282496 GCF_002878395.1 Capsicum annuum | reverse complement strand
AAACGAGATAAATCAATTTAAAGAAAAATTAGAAATAAACAATAAAGAAATAAAAAACAAGGAATTAGAAATAAATAATATAGATGTTGAAGAGACAGATAATTATGATTCAGAAGATAGTAAAATATATACAGAAATATTAACAAATACAAAAAATTTAGAAATCAATGAAAAACAAGAAGTAATTAATGAAGAAAACTTAGAAAATATCAACACAGAAATAAATACTCTTGATAAACAAGAAGATCAAAATATAATACCTAGTACATCAGAAATAAGGAAAGATCAAAATATAATACCTAGTACATCAGAAATAAGGAAACCTACATATTATAAGAATAAGTTTAAAAGATATAATCTGAAGAAAGAGTATGACAAATGGGTACCAAAACAAATAGTTAATAAAAATTATAACTTTTTAGACTTAGACTGGTAATAGATACAGAAAAAATAATATAATTATGGATATGATAGATGACAAAACAATTATTAGATAATAATATAAACATAACAGATGCACC
>NC_061115.1:183254265-183281875 GCF_002878395.1 Capsicum annuum | reverse complement strand
AAGAACAAAATGAAGAAAAAGATACAAATAGGAATTTAATGTTAAAATTAGCAATATGTAATATGTGTTATATAGATTAATATACTTGCACATTTAAAGAATATTATTATAAAGGAGCATATAATATAGAAGAAAGTAAAGAAATAAGAAAATTATATTTTAATAAATTACCCGAACCATTTAGTTCAAAAATTATAAAGAGTTGGGAAGAAGAAAAAATAGTAAATACTCTAGGAGCAAGAATAAAATTTTTACAACAATGGTATAGAAACTTATGTGAAAAATATAGAGAAGAATTAAAAATGGAAAAAACATTGATAAGAAATTTAGCATGTTGCAAAGATAAAATAGCACCCTAATTCGGATGTGAAGAAAGATATTATAAGAAAAGAAAAAGACATAAGAAATATAAAAAATCAAAATATAAATACAAGAAACCAAGAAAATGATATTATGTAAAAAATTATAAATACAAAAGACCATATAGAAAAAAGAAATCTATAAAAGAATGTACTTGTTATAATTGTGGAAAATTAGGACATTTAGCTAGAGATTGTAAATTACCTAAAAATCCAAAAAATAAACAAATATCAGAAATAAAAATAGAAAATACAGAATATATGCAGATAGATTATATAGATTATGAATTAGAAAGTGAGGATAGTATATATGAAATTTCAGAAAATGAAACAGATAATGAAATAGATAGTGAAATAGATGAATCAAATGACTAAAGAAGATATAAAAATAATAACAAAGGAAGAATATTTAAATGATGAAGGAACAGACCAAAAAATAATATTTGACAGTAACATATTTGATGAAATAAAAGGAAAAGAATTAGACTTAAGTGTAGAAAAATATTTAAAATACCAACAATAAAAAATATATTTACTAGGAAAAAAGAAGAATATTATGTAGTAAGCCAAAAGGAACATGTAATAGACTGTAGATATGCAAAAGGTAAAGCTAGTATATCACTAGTAACAAAAAGAATAATTAATAAAGAGATAAACGATATAAAAAGTAGAGACCCAATAAAATATGTACACCTTGGAGGTACAGAGATATTAATAAAAACATATTTTAGAGAAGGAATAGGTACACCAATAGAATTATATTTAGCAGATGATAGAATTATAAAACCTATAGAAAAAAGCATAATAACTGCCATAAAAAGAAATTTAATATACCAAAAATTTAAATTTATAATAAGTGTAAATTATTCAGTAGCGGTAACAGATAAAAATATAGATAAATCATTAGTATTATATTGGAAAATATCAGGAACAAAATTAACCCCAGGAAGTAAAATATTTACAGCAAGATGCAAAAATTTATATGTATTAACAACAAAACATAAAATAACAGGAAAAAATAAGATTAACAAAATACGAATAGAAAGTCCATTCGAACAAATTGTAAAAACAATAGATAATAATGATTATAGTTATAGAGACATAGATATAGAAGAAAATTTAGAAATAATAAATGATAGAATAAGTACAACGAAAAGAATAGCTTATGAAAAACCAGAATCATCAAGCTTATCAAAAAGAACAAGTTATGAAACAAATTCAACAAATAATTTAAACCAATATTACATAACAGGAAAGGTAAATGAAAAAGAATATTTAATACTCTTAAATACAGGACAAGAAGAAAATTATATAGCAAAATATCTAGTAAAAAATGAAGAAATAAAAACTGATAATGATATATGCCCAGATCTACCAAGAAGTTTAATAAATATTAAAAATATAGCAGACAAAGAAATAATAATAGAAATTAGAAAAATAAAAATAGAATTTGAAGTAAAGGAAGAAATGCAAAAAGCAGACATAATATTAGGAATAAAATGGCTAGAACAAGTATAACCATATAATCTAGAACATACACAATTAACCTTAACATATAACAGAGAGAAATTATTCTTAAAAAGAGCCTTAACATGAAATGAAAATATATGTATTAATAAAGATAGTAGTAGAAGGATATTACAGTAGATGTTATATGCCTATGATAGATACAGGAGCAGAAGCTAATTTATGTAGATATAATTGTTTACCAGAAAGCAAATGGGATAAATTAAAAACACCAATAATAGTTAAAGAATTTAATAATGAAGGAAGTTTAATTACTTATAAAGCTAGGAATGTAAAAATACAAGTATGAGATAAGATATTAACAATAGAAGAAATTTATAATTATGAACTAACATCAAAAGATATACTTTTAGGAATGCCGTTTTTAGATAAATTATACCCACATATAATAACTAGAATAGATTGGTGGTTTACAACACCATGTAAACAGAAAGTAAGAGCAAAAGAGTTAGTAATAAAATAAGAAAGAAAACTGATTGGATAAAAGGAAGTGAAAAAATTACACAAAAGTTAGAAAATATAAAAAATACTGAAGATACAATAGAACTAGTCGTATTTCGATAAATAAAACAGAAATAACTATATTTTCAATTAGTAAGATTGAGATAATTAAGAAAAAAATTAGAACAATTATATAGTGAAGATCCATTAAAAGATGGGAAAAACATAAAACTACTATAAAAATTGAATTAATAGATAAAAATAGCATAATAACCCAGAAACCATTAACATATAATTTTGACGATTTAAAAGAATTTAAAATGCATATAGATGAATTATTAGAAAAACAATATATACAAAAAAGTAATAGTAAACATAATAGTCCAGCATTTATAGTAAATAAACATAGTGAACAAAAAAGAGGAAAAAGTAGAATGGTTATTAACTATAGAAATTTAAATGCAAAGACTATGACATATAATTATCCAATACCAAATAAGATATTAAAAATAAGACAAATACAGGGATATAATTTTTCTAGTAAATTCAATTGTAAATCAGGATTTTACCATTTAAAATTAGAAGAAGAATCTAAGGAATTAACCGCATTTACGGTACCACAAGAATTTTATGAATGGAGCGTATTACCATTTGGATATAAAAATACACCAGGTAGATATTAACATTTTATGGATAGTTATTTTAAACAATTATCTAATTGTATAGTATACATAGATGATATATTATTATATACAAAAACTAAAGAAGAACATTTAAAATTATTAGGTCAATTTACAGATATAATAGAAAAATCGGGAATAAGTCTAAGTGAAAAGAAAGCTGAAATTATGAAAAATCAGATAGAACTTTTAGGAATACAAATAGATAAGAGTGGAGTAAAAATGCAACAACATATAGTACAAAAAATAATAAATTCGAAAGAAGAATTAGATACAAAAAAGAAATTACAATCATTTTTAGGATTAGTAAACCAAGTAAGGAAATATATTTCAAAATTAGCAGAAACTTTAAATGGTCTTCTCATAATTAATCAATCCAATCTAAATTCAAATATATATGCTACTGCTGTATTTTTTTAAATAACTGGGCTTTGATACCATTTGTAGGGGGTGTAGATGCGGATAACTTGTGAAATAGATCCATTACGCTGCGGGCCTAACGACTTGCAAGTGTTCACTGTTCACCTCCTCCTTTTATTTTTGTTCCCATCCTTAACATCATCATTTTTACTCCTTTCTTTTCTCTTTCATTTTGACCGAGAATAATAATACTCACCCACTCAAAGATTCCACACAACATAGACCATTCACATATACTCCATTTTTCCTTTTCTTGGTAGGAGCAACAGAAAAGAATAGAGAACATTGCACCATCTTTCTTTTTCTCCAACGACTGAAAAACATAAACACAAATAATTCTTCATTTTCATCACTTCACAATTCCACTCTCAAGCACACAATGTATTTAAATAATTTAAGTTGTTAACTATTATAATTTATTATATTTTTTTATGTAATTTTTAAATTAATATACGTTACTTTTTTTATCCAAATTTTTGTAGCATTGATAGTCAATTATATTTTAAAAATAATTTAAATTTTTAATTATTGTGATTTATAATACTTTCTTCTATTATTTACTGTACTTTTTATTTCATTTTCAAATAATATATGTTGCTTTATATCTTCTTCTGTCCCGTCCCAATTTATATGACACTAATATAATTTTGATAGTCAATCAAATATTTTATGTTGATATATCATTTTGTTATTCTTATTTTTCTAATACATAATGACTTATAATAAGGAGTGATATAGTAAAATCATCGTTCGAAAGATGAAAATTTAATTTATAACATTAAGAGTTAATTTCGCATTTTATGTCTATTTTATTTTTTATTAAATATTATTTATTTTCTTAATACCTAGATGACTCATAATAATTAATTAAGAGCGATTGATTATGTTATTACTATAAAAATTAATATAATTTTATCATATCCAATAGTAAGCATAGATAATTCACCGGAATAGTATATTAATTAAATACGTGATGCTATATTTACATATGCAAAATATGATATTATTAAACATTATTGGATAGTGCATTATATTTATCTTTCACAATAATAAAATTTTACTATATATTTTTGTTTATTTCTTTTTAACTTGATACATATTGACCCAACAAAAATTCTAAGAAAATATTCATTACAAATTTATTTTATTAAATTAAATTTATTAATTTTGTACTTTAAAAATTTAAAGTTAAGTTTAAATATTAGTATTTCTATATAAGAAAAAAATAATTTTAAAATTTAAACTTACTAAAATAAATAAATAAATAAAAGATTATTTTTTATATAAAATTCAATTAAAATAATAAAATTGATTTACTTTAAATATTTAGTTGCAATTAATTAAGATAATTTTTTATTTTGTCATAATTTATGCTGCACCGATAAAATTTTGAGAGTTGAATAGAACTTTTATATATTTTTAAAAAAGCATTTTAACTTGTTAATTATTGTGATTTATAATAATTTTTACGTAATTATCAAATAATATATTTACTCCTTGTGTCCTAATTTATGTGGCTTCGACACAATTTTGAGAGCCAACTAAAATTTTATATATCTTTTAAGTATTTTAAATTATTAATTATTATGATATGCAGTACTTTTTCTTTTATCTCAATTTATGTGGCATTGCTAAAATAATGAGAGTCAATAAAATTTTTATATTCTTTTAAATATTTTAAGTTATTAATTATTGTGATTTGTGATAACAGATTAGTTTTGAACATGATAGCCAATTAAATAAAAAAAAATTTACTTCCAATATGTAGTTATAGTTAATTAATAGAATATATTAAATATTTAAATAATTATGATGAAACAATGAAATTATTATATATTGAGGCATGATATGTAATTAAGTGAGAGTAGAGGGGTTTTTTTGGTAAGAGTTAATAAATTTCTATATGTCTTTTAAATGTTTTAAGTTATTAATTATTGTGATTTGTGGTAACAAATTAGTTTTGAACATGATAGACAATTAAATAAATTAAAAAAATTTACTTCCAATATGTAATTATAGTTAATTAATATAAATTAATTGAATATATTAAATATTTAAATTGTAATGATGAAAAAATGGAATTATTATATTTTGGGGCATGATATGTAATTAAGTGAGAATAGAGGGTTTTTTTGGTAAGAGTCAACAAAATTTCTATATGTCTTTTATATATTTTAAGTTATTTATTATTGTGATTTGTGGTAACAAATTAGTTTTGAACATGATAGACAATTAAATAAAAAAAATTACTTTTAATATGTAGTTATAATTAATTAATATAAATTAATAGAATATATTAAATATTTAAACCATTATGATGAAACAATGAAATTATTATATATTGGGACATGGTATGCAATTAAGTGGAAGTAATTGAGTTTTTTGGTAATTGGAAGAGGTGGTCGAAACAACCTCTTCTATATAATAGAAAATTAAATACTAAACATATTTACATAATTTGCAACTTTTAAATGTTTTTACTATTCATAGAAATTATTGAGGATTTAACAGTGAACACGTGCAAAACAAAAACACACACAAAACAAAAAAAGAAAGAGGCGAACAGTTAACACTTGTATAGATCATATATAAAGGTTCACTAATAATTGATATATGGAATGAATATACATGAATCCAATAAAAAAAAAAAAAAAGGAGGAGGTGAACAGTGAACACTTGCAAGTCACTGGGCCTCGAACGACTTGTAAGTCGTTGGGCTCGCAGCGTTTTGTCCGTTTTGATTTTTTTCAAAAGTAAGTACCCCTTTTGAAATTTTTAATTAAAAAAAAGCCCTTTTGGCTATCATTAATATACTTTAGTACACATTTTACATCAGCAACAAAATATATAATCAACACAAAAGCAATGCATCTTTTTGATCAAGGTATTGAACTTCTCAACACATCGTTATTAATTCCTTCTCTATGATAATATTTCTTCAAGAGTCAGGATCTTCTGCATGAGTTGGATTCTTAGAAGAACGAGCCATAAATGATCTAATCATAGGCTTAACTTTCTCAACAGTCTTAATTATTCCCAAAAACATGAACCTGTAGAGTATCACCATTCCAAATATTATTGCAACATCCACCCATTTTGAATATCCCATTTCCACTTGCCATACATTTCTCAATATCTCATCACCACTTATGATGGATGGCCCTCCAATTTGCTCATTAGGGAAAGTCAATCCCAAGAATTCATTCTTGTAGAATCCTTGATTTGCATATTTATGAAATGCAATGTAATACATTGGATACTTCCAAAATGGCTTAGGAAGATCATCAGGCAACCTGAAGAAACCTCCATTAAGCATCATAACACCTTGAATTCCAGCTCCTGTTATCAATCGTCATAAAATTAGTCCAAGAAAATATAATCAGATAAAGTTTAGACATGTTAATAATCTACACGTTTGCTAATTTTGACCAACTAAAATTCAGTCAAACCGTCCATTTGACACCCTTACCTGTTATAATCCCCATGAGAAAGTCAGGGACAATGCTTGCTACAATCATCATGAGACTTTCGACTAACATCATGGTTGCAAATAGCATTAATGCAAAATAGGCGAAGTGATCGAACCCCTTTTGTAGTCCGACTAGGTAATAAGCCATAGCGCCAGGCGCTACTGAGATTAATACAAGGTAAGGAATTGAAGAAAATGTATTTCCCACCACATATGCAGCCACACCATAGTGTCCATTTAATCTTTCTCGAGTGAAAATCTAGAAGAAAAAAAAAGAAGGGACGTATATATATATAAAAGTTATTCTGAAAAAATTTATGTTACATAATAAATGGACAAATTGTTATATAAAAATAGTTATAAGTGCATATACTTTCATATCTTCGACAAAAGAAGGGAATCCACCAATGGCCATAAAGGTTAAGAAGGCAGCAACAAACATCAGCATTGATCCTCTAGCCTGCATAATGTATCAATTGGAAGAAAGGAAGTTATTAGACGAATTAACTTGCATCTTACTCTATCAAAATACATGAATTAGCGGTGGACAAAATCTGTCATAATCAGCCAAAAATTCAATATAGGACGAATTAGCCACATATGTTATAAAATCTTGTTTGATATCGCCCCTATTTAACGATTGATTATCAATGAATTTTAATTTGTAGCTAATACCTTTTTCTTTTATAGTGTTAATATTGCGATGAAACTAGAACTTTTTAGATTTAACTTATATATATGTTGACGAATAAAAATACTTTACCTGAATAGAGCCAAAGTCGTGGCCAATGTCATGAAAAATAGTGCCAACACACAAGCACAAAGCAATATAAATTGCAAAACGAAGCCAGTAATAGCCAAGGTCACGATACATGTTCACGAAGGACCTCCTTGTGAGAACCATACACTGAGTAATGAAACTTGCTTGCTTTCCTTTCTTTGCCTCTTCTCCTCCACTCTATATACAAAGTAAATGTTCATAAAATTATCAGTTAGTATTATATGCACCATAATTATGATTCTAAAACAACATGACTAATATTATACAAATTAATTACCTGTTGGGAAATTTCCATAACTCTGCGTTGAACTTGTTGACAACCTTGTGAGGTCTTGTATGACTTAACAAGAATGTTGATTGCTTCTGTGGCAGTGGTTTTTCCCGTAACTCCTTTTTCGATATCCTAATTAATTAGGATAAATAGCCAATTAAGTCCTCATGAGTAATTAATTATCTCTAAACGAAGAAGAAGATATAAATCAATAATACTTACAATATCAAAGTCCTTGTTGATTGTCCTTAGGTAGTGATCAGATGGATTCCTCATTGTTGGACATGGGAATCCGTTCAAAGCAAAATACTGCAAGTTACACATTTGGCAGGTCAGGAAAAAACAATTACTTTACTAGTGAAATAAATAAAAATATCTACACTAGGCGTAGGTATAAAATATGTACTATATTATACATTAATATATAGAACAATATGTATTTGTCGATTAATTAGGTATACATTTTAGAAGTCAGAATGTGATATGTACCTCATTTGCAGCAGAAATGGAGCCAAAGTAGACAGTCCTTCCAGAAGACAAAAGGCAAAGATTATGGAAAAGTTCAAACACTTCACTACTTGGCTGATGAATAGAAGCCACAACAGTCCTTCCATCTTGTTTAGCCAATTGAACTATTCTATTCATAACATGATAAGAGGCAGCACTATCAAGCCCACTTGTTGGCTCATCAAGAAATAGGAGTTTTGGCCTTTTTAGTATTTCAATACAAATACTAACTCTTCTTTTTTGTCCCCCACTTAGCCCTTTAACACTCCATCCACCAATTCTTGTGTTCATTGCATCTTGCAAACCCATTTCTCTTATGGTTGCTTCAGCCCTTTCTCTCTTCTCGGATCTCGACATCGAATTGGGGAGTTGGAGTTGGGCTGAATAGTAAATTGCTTCTCGCACTGTCAGTGTCGTCATCAACGTGTCATCTTGTGTCACGTATGCCTTCAAAAAAGAAAATAAAAATGAGTCACGCTTAGAAATGACAATGTATACATAGAAGTTAAACTCGAAAAAAAAAGGTGAGATGTTAGTTATCGTACCGAAGTGCCAAAAGCAAGTGATTGCCTACGACCATTGATGAGGATTTCTCCTGTTTGTCTTGTGTTCGAGTCCAATCTCCCTGCAAAACTTTATTTTATAGGATTTTTTTATAAAAAATAGTTAACAGGCTTCCCTTCTTGTTTTTAACCTCTATTTTATAGGATTTTTTTATGTGCATTTCTAATGTATCGACAAGCTACCATAGTACCACTAATTAAAAATTTGTGATGCGATAAATATGATTTTAAATTTTTAATTAGTGTTTGAGTCTTGAGAATTGAGATTTAAAAAAAAATAAAAAATTAATAACGAATGTTTGCTCCTCTTAACAGTTTTGACACGATGGTTATTTCGATTAATCGAAACACAAATCATAAATTCAATGTTGAATGAAAACTTTAAAAGATGTCTCTTTCTAGGGGAATATTCTTTTTTCTTGTCTGTGCTTCGAGTCAAAATCAAAATCTACCGACCCATTAGCCATCCTTAACTATGTAAAAGGAAATAGTTTTATATAATGTCCTAATTTTTACCAAATACTGTTTGATCCATTCTTTTTCAAGCATTTTTTTTTAAAATAAATTTATAAGCACATAATTAGAGCGGAGTAAACCTTTTTATTATAAAAGTGTATTTATCAGTAAATTTGATAATGTTTCTTTTTTAATATTTTAAGGACTATAGATCGACCACCTCCTAGTAGCAAAATAATTACCGAGGGATGTCGATAATGAGTCTAATTCTCTACACTTAATTAGAATATTAGTTCGAGTTTCAAGAATGAAAAATCTTTCGACTTGAGTACCTTACTCCCTTATTGAGTCTACTAAGTACAAATTTTGATTAATCGGTCCAGTAAACTTTGAATATCAAATAATTAAATCAAAAAAGAATACCTGCTAGTGTATCAAGAAGAGTGGATTTGCCACAACCAGAAGGGCCCATAATGGCCAAGACTTCACCAGGTTGAACATAACCAGTAAGGCCTTGTAATATAGCTCTCCTCCCAGTTTTCTTGTCTGGTACAGTCACCCACAAGTCCTTCCATGTTAAATAAATTCCTTCATTATACAACTTTCCACTCAAAGGCACATCATCATATCGAAAATTACTAGTAATATTATAAGTACTAATCATAGGATGAACATTAATTTGTGGTGGTGCTTCATAATAATTTTCCTCTTCTAAGGACCTTTTTATTTCAGAATCAACCCTTAGAGATGGTGCTCCAACTGAACCAATTGCAACATGAGGTGTTTGACTACTAAATGGGAAATTTTTGGTTGGATTAATGTTGTTAAAAGGAATATCTTCTGATGTAATGCTTTCATTTGTCTCGGATTCATGACGTCTATGAGGTGATCTATTTGGACTAGGCGTCCATCTCGGAACATAATTAGATTGCATCTCCATTTGCTTCTTTCTGTGTGTGATTTTGTGATAGTTGCTCAAAATTTTGTATAGAAATTAAGAATTAAGAGAGAAAGAGAAAGGTAGAGAAATACTAATTAACTTGGATTATTGTTAAGCGAATGCATGGAATAGAGTGGAAAGGTGATAGATATTTATAATGTCAAAGAGGAATATGGTTGGGAAGTTGGAGCAGTATCTAGTTGTACTATGAAACAGTTGACCAAAATTAAATATACTCCTATATTGGCTTCCAAGGGATGAGATACTATAAGACATAAATGTGTATTCCTGAATTTGGCCTATAAAGGTCTTCATTTATCATTTCCTCGAGTGTTAAGGCTGATTCGACCTCTTCTGAATAATTGTCTGAAAAGGAAGTTGCTAGGCATCTTCATTTTTTAATTTTTATTTTTGTTTTTCTTTACCATTTGTTAGTTCCTTTGTAGTTGTAACCTGTAAGGGTTTTCTTTTCGATAAAAATAATTGAGGTATATTTTCGATAGGGAACACTTTAATTTACCTTCTTTGTTGCATTATGTATCCGATGTGAATTTAGATTATCAAGCAGATAGCTTTAGATAACTATAAGTCATATGCTAAGCTACTCTACAAAAACTAGAAGATACAAAAATTTTATAGTAGTAGATAGGAGTAATTTTTTTATTTTATTTGTATAAGCTTTAATAGATAAAGTTATCCTATATCTATAACAAAGCGAAAGATAATGATTAGATAAAGTTATCCGATATTTATAAAGTTATTCTAAAGATACAGTTCCGATCTTATTAGTTATACTGATGCTGGGTACTTATCCGACCCGCATAAAGCTCTATCTCAAACAGACTATGTATTCATATGTGGGGGTACTGCCATATCTTAGAGATCAATAAAACAGTCTATTGTAGCTACTTCATCGAATCACGCTGAGATTATAGCTATTCATGAAGCAAGCCGAGAGTGTGTATAGTTGAGGTCCATAATACATCTCATTCGAGAAAAATGTGGCTTGAAATGTGATAAAGTACCCATAATTTTATATGAAGATAATGCAGCATCCATAGCACAACTGAAAGATGGATTCATAAAAGGAGATAGAACAAAGCACATTTCGCCAAAGCTTTTCTATACACATGAGCACCAAAATAATGGTGATATTGACGTACAAAAGATTCGGTTAAGTGACAATGTGGCTAATTTATTCACCAAGTCTCTTCCAAATGCAACTTTCAAGAAGATGGTGCACAAGATCGAAATGCAGAGATTCAAGGATGTTCTTATTATGGGGAGTTAATACGCATTGTACTCTTTTTATCTTACGAGGTTTTGTACCACTGGTTTTCCTGTAAGGTTTTTAATGAGGTAGCCTATATGCGTATTGTTAGACATTCAAGGGGGAGTGTTATGATATATATCAATTATAGTAAATGTCTATCAAGATCTATCTAGATCTATTTGATATCTATCAGGATTTGATGTATTTATCTTTTAGTGTGAAACTAGGGGCAAATTCCCCCTATAAATAGAAGGGCTTCCTTCATTGTAAATCATCCCTCAAGAGAAGAAATAAGAATCACTCTCCCTATTCTCTCTACTCTTCTTCTTTATTCTTTCTTGTTTTATAATAAATACAAATTAATCACACTAATTATTGAAGAAGAATAAAGAATTAACCAAAATATTTAGATATTAAATTTAAAAAAAAAAAGATAAATAAAAATTGCTAAAGACTTTTCCAATTCTTTTTCCTTTATAAATAAGGAATTTAAGTGATTGAAACAATAAAAATATTTAATTAGTATGTGGAGTATTAATTATAAAGTCATTTATTATTATAACATTAAAAAATAGAGCAAAAAATAAAAAATAAAAAAAATTAAAAAAGATAAATGGCATTGGAGGTTTCTTAGATATGCCACATAGGATGGACTACAATTCTCCTTTATATATATATATATATATATATTGATTTATCTAGTTTAGTGACCAAAATATCTATCAAAAATATCTTTTTAAATTTTTAATTAAACATAAAGTGTAAAAAAGGGAGGAGGGGCTTCTAAGGTTTTTATTTCATTTCAGCCCCCCTTTCTCTTTCTACTCTTTCTCACTCTACAAAAATATGTCTGATTTGAAGGCATTTATGCATAAATTGAAGGCATTTCTGCACGAATTGAAGGCATTTTTGTACGAATTGAAGGTCAAGCTTATACTATATACCCGAGTTGAAGCATTGAATGTATTTGTTTCCACTATGCACGAAGAAACTTGTGTTTTCTTTAATTTCTTGAGTTGGTTTTAAAAAATTGTTTACTCTATTCAATTTGAAGCTTGTTAGTTTTAACTTATCAATTTTTTCTACAAATAATTTGGTTTTGGATGTCTGTCCGTGATTTTACTTTACAATGGATGAATGTTGTGATTTTTTGATATAATTTGCTTTATCAACTGAGTATAGAATGCATCCAATCGGTTAGAGTTAGGGTTCATGGAAGCATTTGGGGATAAGATTTATTTGGGGCTAAGGATAGTTGACTGTTTGGGGCTAGGGTTTAATTCTGCAATTATAGTGATATCTGAGCTTAGAATTTATCGTGGAGAATCGTAGATGAACAGAGATAGTTTTCGAGGCTATCCTTCTTAGAAATTCTCTTACTCACATTATTAGCAATGAAATTAGAGAAATTCATTTTTAGATCAAGCACCTTAAGATTAGACCGGTCCCAAACTTATCCTGTTCACTTTAACACCTTTTTGAAGAACAAAAAAAAGGACTTTTTCATTTGTTGCATGGGTAGGGAAAGCATGTTAGGTCTGATGGTTATTAAGTTTTGGCCGATTTAATATGGCACTGATAAAGTCTTTGCTGAGGTAGAAAGCTGTGTTGTTTGGGACTATGTAGCTAATCAAAACTTTTTGTGTAGTAGCTTGCTCTATTTCTCTCTTAGTCGAAAAATAAATAGTTTTAATTAATGATTTTGAAATTTTGCTTTTTTATGATCGTAACATGATCATAAGCAGCTTGTGCTATTGTCACTTATTGATTTTTGTGTTTCCCCTTCTTGAAAGACCATTTTGGGGAGGGGGGCGGAGGGCTTACATGTTGATTGAAGAGCTTTTTTATTTATTTGATTTTGTCCTTTTTTAAAAGATTAATGCCAACCAATTACACCTCAATCCCAAATAGTATGAATCATTATTGTCAGAGTTTGATTATTTATACCTGGTTGTCAACTTACTACAACTCTCCTCTGTTACGAGGACTCATAATGGGCTATAGGATTAAAGGATGACAACACCTAGTGCTGTTGTACCATTTCTGATTTGAACTGCAGCAGTAGTCCTATCAATTTGAATCATCTGTCCAGTCTTTTTTGGAAGAGTCATTCAACCAATAAGATTTTTAACTCTAACAACAACTGGTTGTTTTGGATCTTTTTACTTTGTTTACTTGTCAGCCAATGCAATCTTGATGCTGCAACTCCAACATAGCAGCAATAGAGTCCCAACACACCAATTCCAACTTTTCCTACTCATTTTAAACCTCCTCAGTACTACAGCAACATATGAAAAATATTTTATTTTTAATTAAAGGATAGTAGTGTAAGGTAAAGGATGCAAGAAAATGCAGGATCTTGAAAGTTCTAGTAGGAAAATACAGTGGGAAAAGTAGCTGAGAGATAGAAAGTGTATTGTATTTAGTGAAAATAGTGGGTGTTGAGAGTTGAGATATTCTTTGTGAAAGTTATATTAGTGATATGTAATATGTAGTCCATATCAGACAAAATTAGAAATAGTACAACAACACTAGGTGGGTGTACGTAGTCTTTTCTACCCTGTGAAGGTGGAGAAGTATGAATCTTGGATTGAGAAAAAGATTGGATTCTTTTTGTGGTTTTGGAGATCTAGGATCCTTTTATAGTTTTTTTAGGTAAGTATAGCAACTGTATTTATTGTTTGTGTTTGTATATGTTGGTACATTATGTGTAATCTTGTTGGAATTTATACTGTGAAAATGGATTTTACTATTTTTGGGGTTTGACTTTGCTGTGTGAATCTTAGATTGATAAAAAGATTTGATTTTTTTGTGATTTTGAAAATCTAGTAGTGTAAGTATCGATTTTCTGATTTTGTCTTCTTTTGATACTGTATTTGAATTTGATTTTTGAGTTCTTCATTTGTGATTATTGGCTGAGAGTTTGTGTAGGGGAACTTGAATAGAATGGAATGGATATAGAAGAATATCCATATCATGGACCCAATTAATTATTATTTTCATATTTTCAAATATTTATTTGATACATTTTACTTTTCGGTGCCTTTTACTGAAAATTCAAGTAGTGCAGTTGTAGATTTGTAGAAAAATAAGTGGAGCATTGTATACAATCAGGTGCGCTTTTATATGAAAGTTCTTCAAGTAATACTTTTTAAACTTTCTTCCTGTTTCTTTTTTTTTTTTTTGCTATGCTTGTTGGCTTCTCGATTATGTTTGTAACTTATTTTTGTTATTACGCATGTAATGATAAATTTGTTGCTAAAATAGAAGTATGTATCACTTTTATCTTTTTTTTTAATGATAAATTAGTTTTGTTTTCTTCTTTGAGAGCATTACTTAGAATATTTTAGTGAAACTTTTAAAATGTCAATTTATCTACTTAATTATGCTTTCTTTGCTAACTAGTTCTTCATATAGAGACTGATCATAGATTGTAGTATTTGTCAATATGAATTTTCAACAAGATTAATTATTTAGACTAATTATCGCGTTTCTTATTATGCTAGTTCATTAACACTGATTGTCGTATTTTTATTTTTTACATTAACAGGAACATGAATAATCTAGAGTGTGATTTGATGTATGAGAGATTAGATGGTCAAGGAGCTTTATACTCTAGTTTTGTAATCGGTGTGAGTAAATTTATCCAATTCGTATGTTCTCAAACAAATCGGATGAGTGGTGACAAAGTTAGATGTCTATATGCAAAGTGTTAGAACTTTAAATTCATGGATGTTGAAACTGTTAAATGTCACCTTTATCAATATGAATTTGTTGAGAACTATTTTATTTGGAATCATCAAGGAGAAAACAATGTGATAAGTGGGACTTCGTATGATAATGACTTGTATGATGGTGGTCAATCCGAATTAGGAGAAAATCCATACCGATAAATGATTTTGGATGCAGCTGGTCTAAACTTTTCCTAGGATTCTAGTTCGCAATCTTCTACCAATATTAAACCTGAGTCTTCTCATACTTTTGAGCATTCAATGGAGGAAGATCTTAATCCTGTGTCTCAATTTTTTTTATTTGCTACAAGCTACTAATTCAGAATTTTATCTCGATTTTTTCCTCTCTCAACTTGCAGTTGTCTCTCGGATGTTAAACATTAAAATGGAGAATAATATGTCACAGAGAGGTTATAATCAGATGATGCAATTGTTTAAAGAGGCTTAACCGGAAGATAACATAGTGTTTGATAGCTATTATTAGACCAAAAAGCTAGTGCGTAGCTTGGATTTACCGGTTGAAAATATTAGTTGTTGTGAGTGAGGATGTATGTTGTATTGGGGTGATGATGAACACCTTACATCTTGTAAATTTTGTGACAAGGAAAGGTACAAACGTTGTGTTGGCTCTCGTAAGAAAAAATTGGTCCCTTACAAGAAAATGTATTACTTTCCTTTGACTCCAAAATTACTAAGATTATATGCATCCCATGCTATAGCTACCGACATGAGATGGCATCATGAGCATAAAAAAAAAGGATGGTGTAATGTCTCATTCATCGGATTCTGAGGCTTGAAAATACTTCAATAAAACTTATTCTTTTTTACTGCTAAACTAAGAAATGTTAGGTTGGGGTTATGTACAGATGGTTTTCAACCAGTCTGAAAGAAAATATTCTTCATGGTATACAATTTAAATCCACGAATGTGCATGAAAGAGGCTTACATGTTCTTAACAATCACTATTCCAGGTCCAAGCAATCCTAAATATAAAATTGATGTTTATCTGTAATCTCTAGTAAATGAATTGACATTGTTGTAAGAGGCAGGTGTAGAAGCATTTGACATCTCAAAAAAGAAAAACTTTCAATTAAGGACAACTTTGATGTGGACAATTAGTGACTTTCCCACATATTCTATGTTATTAGGATGGAATGCTGTGGGTAAATTAGAATATCCTTATTGTATGGAGGAAACATAGTCTTTTAGATTACGACATGGAAGAAAACAATCTTAGTTTGATTGCCATAGAATGTTCTTTGACCAACATCACCCATTTAGGAGAGATCGTAAGAATTTCTTAAAGGACAGACTGTCAAAAGACCGCCGCCACTATATACAACAAGAAAGGAAATGTTGAACCAAATTTGTAAGTTGGGGATAAGAAAAGTAATAGAATTAGATGCAGAAGAAGTCAATCAAAGAATATGTAAGTCACGTGGATGAAAAAAGTGAAGCATCTTTTGAAATTTGCCATACTAAAATTCTAACATGATTTAGCATAATCTTGATGTCATGCATATTGAGAATTTTTTTTTTTTGATAATGTATTTAACACAGTCTTTAATTTTGATGACAAAATCAAAGACAATTCATAGTCGCGTCTAGATGCGATAAAATATTATGATCAACCTCAGCTGGCAAAGAATAGAAGTGGACAATATCCCAAAGTTGTATATAATAGACAAACAAGAAAGAGTTATCTTGTTTAATTGGGTGAAGGGCTTAAAGTTTTCAGATGAGTATGTTCTAAATTTGGGTAGGTTGCCAGACACAAAAGCGAAAAGGTTATTTGGTATAAGAATTTATGATTGTCATGTATTCATGCACCGACTAATGCCTATTGCTTTTTGTGAACTACTTTCTAGTAATGTTTGGCAGGCACTTATAGAATTGAGCTTCCACTCTACGAGTAGATGATATGCTAAAATTAGAGGGAGATATTCCACAAATTTAGTGTAAGTTAGAACTTATATTTCCTCTTGGGTTCTTTGTCTCAATGGAACATCTTTCTGTGAACCTTCCATATAAAGCAAAGATAGTTGAACCTGTGCAATATCGATGGATGTACCCTCTTGAAAGATAAATGGGAAACTCTCTATATCAAACTTGTGACGAATATGATAAATAACATAACCTGTCAAATTGTAATATTCCATTTATTTATGTATATAGGTATCTGGGAACTCTTAAAAGGATGATTGAGAATAAAGCTAGTGTTGAGGGTTTCATTTGTGAAGTGTGCTTGATGATGGGGTCAACACAACTGTTTTCTCATTATTTTGAACCTCATGTCATGTCACGTAATCATGATGCTTATCGTAATAATGATAGTGGTGATGTGAAAAATCTTAAAGAAAATCTGTCAATATTCTTCCATCCAAGTCGGTTATGGGGAGAAGCAAAAAAAAGAGATTTAACTCTGGATGAAATCAAAACTGCCCAAACTTATATTTTACTAAATTGTGAGGAGGTTGAGTCATTTGTGAGGTAACCCAAATTCTCTTAATAATAATAATTATATCCTTATATCGTGACTTCTTATTAAAATTATTTGTTGCAATGAAGTATGTACCTGAAACTTTTGCAAGAAGAGTTTCCAAATCTCTCTCAGAGTGAAATAAAATAAACAAGAGCTTGGAAGAAAATTTCTCTATATGCTTCAAGGAATATGTAAGGTTTTAAATAGATATCATCTTTTATACAAAATTGTACTTAAATTAGCTTCTCAAATTTAATCAAATGTTTTAACTTTTTTTAAATAGGTTTGGTGCAATTTCATTAAGAATGAATTCTTGCATAGTCTTGCTCGTGGACCATTAATCAGAGCTACATGCCATTCAATTTATTTTATTAACGGATACAAATTTCACACAAAATTTCATGGTAGCATGAGATCAACAATGAATAGTAGAGTTTGTATCTCGGATCTAAATTTTGGTGATTGTTATGGACGGATAAAAGAGATTATACAAGTAGAATACCATGAAGCACCTTTAAAGCAAATTGTCTTATTCAAATGTGAATGGTTTGACCCAACAATGGATGTTGGTGTTAAGAAGCATAATAAGTACAAATTGATTGATATTAACCATCGTCGCCGGTATAAAAAAGATGAACTTTTATTCTTGCAATACAAGCAACTCAAGTATGTTATGTACCTTATCCAAGCAAGAAAAAGGATAAGGATGATTGGCTAGATATATTTAAGGTCAAACCTCGAAATGTTATTGAATTACAAGTTGAGAAAGTGATGACAACTTCATAACTGAATGTTCCTTTTCAAGTTGAAAAAGTTGAAGTCTATGAAATAGCTATGTCTATTTCTATTGATGAAAATATACTCTTGCATGATCCAAATAGGGATGTACTTAAAATAAATGAATCCCTTGATGATGGTTTATTTAATGAGCATCATGAAATCCAAGAAAAATCAACAGAAGAAGAATATGAAAAAGAGGAATCTGAGGAGAATGAGGAAGAGAAGAGTCAGAAGAAGGTATAGATAGTGACTAGAGCTTGATAAAAATCTGCTATATTTTATTATATTTTGTGTTTAGTAAGAAGACATATTTTGTATTTTATGTTTCTAAAAAATATTATCATTTCCTTAATTTCTACTTTTCAATTTTTATTTTTTTTTAATAAAGATAACATCTTTTGACATAGCAAAAGCAGCACTTGAATAGTGTTGTAAAAGGGTAAAACTGAAGATTGAAACACTATTTTGTGATGAGTCTTGGGTAAGGATATAAAAAATTTGAGAAGCAGATTTGTATATGTTTGATTGATCAATTAAATGGACATTCTATCAAAGATTTTAATTTTTTTAATAATCTGTCAGTTTTTCATAACACATGACTTAAATTTGATTTTTACTAGTAATGATCTAACGACGGTTATCTTTTTTATAGATATGACTCGAGGAGGATATCATGCAAGCAAGTCCTCAGGTAGGGTAAGGCTGCTAATCGTGCAAAAATATCTTATATTTCAACTCTTGTTATAGAATAGGCTGGTACAAGTTCCATCTCTAGCAGTAAGCCATCAGTATCAAGAAGTACAACCCCAGTCATTCGTGAGACATATCCACTTTCACCTAACCAAAGCATCCCAATAGGACAAAGTATGAATACTTAAAGTAGCCCAACTGTTGAGGGAACATCTTCTGGGAGAAATATATCTGGTGAGGGTGATTCCACTAGTACCCATGTCCGGACCCTTATTTTTCTAACTTCTTCAGGATTAGTACTCACTGCTTATTATTTTATTTATTAATAAGAAATATTTGATATTTGTTGCTTCCATTAGTCCACATCTTAGTACAGTAGTTACTTTGGATGATAATGTCATATTAGTTGTGTCATTCCTAGTTATATTTTAATGTATGTTGTGTCTGCTTACTCTTTTAATCATGTAAAAATTAAGAATTAGCTGAGAGTTATTGAATCAGATATTTTTATCTTATTGTCTGGTCTCTGTTTATGATGATATTAATAGTGGATAGCTAATTAGTATACTGTTTGGTTATGTTGTATTGTATGTTGTGCCTGCTTATTATTTGGTCTCTGTTTGAAGAGCAGTAGTAGTTGTTGATGCTGTATTATTAATGTTGTCAATGTCCTGTGTTAGTCATTGACAATAGAGAGTGAACCTATTGAGATGGAAATTTTCCTTTGGTTTCCTAAAGGTATATCAGTGTGGTTGATTAATCTTCATTCTTAGATAACCTATGAAAGAATCTAATATTAGATATGTATTCGTGTACTGACATACTGATGTGTATTTGTATTTGAGCAGCCTTTATTCTTAGATGACCTACTGATATGCTTTTTATTATCCTTCATTCTTTGAACATTTTAAGGTTAAGTACTTGGGTTGAAAATTGGATGGAAATATTTTATGCATTTGAACATTTTAACAAGTACTTCACATTTTAAAGTGAAGTACTTGTTATTTAGGTAATACTGAAAATATAGTGATTTTTGAAAATCAAGGGTACATCTATATCCTTTTCATTCATGCACCTATTTTTTTAAATGTGTACAGGTTGGAACCTTCTGCAAAATGCTTCAATTTCATTACATTGTCTTTTAAAAGTGAAGTTGATCCCAATAGAATTAATTAGAAAGGTGTCTCGAAAGATGTCAAAGATGGTTATTTGAAGAATTCAAGGTATATTTTTTTAGCATCCAACCTGTACAATAGTTGAGGGGTTATTTGAACCATCACTTTTTCTTTTTGAGTATGTTAAGTATAACCTCACCTTTTGAAATTATACTGGGCACGTTGTTGTTGCTATTGTTGTTGTATTTTCTTTAGTTTTTGAACACTTAATTGTTTAGTGTTATGACTTATGATCATGACTTGGTGGATAGTTACAAATGCATGGAATGGTGATGTCCTTTAGTAAGTGTAGTAGAGTGTATATGTTGTGGCATTTTTGGAATCATCATCTAAATATATCTGTGTGTCTTTATAAAAAAATATTGATTTGTTAGTAGTCGTTTTCTGACTGTTTTGGCCAGATCTGGAGTCCAGATCTCTGGAGGTCATGGCCAACTTTTGATGGTTCCGTAGGTAGTTGGACTCGATATGTAAAGTTGCATCATTTTTGCATCATGATAATCTTGTAATTAGGTAAATTTAGTGTTAAAACAAATATACATTTCTCTGACTAGTATCATATATATTATTGCGGTGAAAATGATAACACTGGTGCAATAATTTGACTCTGTTTACTGTCATATACTATATTGAGACTAAGTAGACTTAATTCTGGAATAGCAGTTACAACACTTCTAGAATTATGTCCCGTATAGTTGTGCAACTCTTCAATTTTGTTTCTGGAAGGATATTCTTAACGTGTATCATTTTTTATTGGTTGCACCTGAAATTTTACTTCTGAAACAGCAGTTCTAAAGGACTTGAGTCTTTGTAAATGATCAAAATTTCCACAGTAGACCACCTCAATTTCTACTTTTCATCCTCTAGTATTTTGTTGGAAGAGGGGATGTGCACCAACAAACAATTCTTGTTTTGACAAGACATATATGGAACCCATAGTTCACTGTTTATTTAGTTGTAATCATGAAACAAGTTTTTTTCTAATTATTTCTAGTTGTCCAGTTTTATGCTGCACATTATAATTTGCTATGCCTAACTCTGACATTGTCTGGTGTTGATTTCATTTAGTTGTATAAACACAACTTGATATTAACAATTTCTTATTTGATTGATTTCTTAGTGATCATCATGGTTATTCAATACAGGGGCCGGCTTAGGAGTAGCATTTTAATATTTTGACTGTTATTTCTTTGTATAGGCTATTAAAATAGGTCGAGATCCAACTTCAAGTGAGTTACATTTGTACGTCCATACACATAATCATGATGCTAAATCTTTTGTTGCTGAGCATGCCCGACTTTTCCACGTAAGTCCATAATTTACATCATTAGCTATACTTTTCTCTTATTTTTCTTTTGTATTGATATCTGTTGAAATTTCTTATTATATATGAAAATGAAAGAAGAAACATGAAGTTGACTCTATTTTAATATCTCCACTTGTTAATTACAGGAAGAGTATAAAGAACTTATACAAAAAAAAAAAAAGATAGACTGAATCTGAAATTGATCAATTGAAAACATATTATAAAGTTGTGGGAGGCGTAAAGAAGAAAAGATTATTTGATCTTGAATATGAACATTACTTTGAGAAAAATCTTTGTGCCTGTAATGCCTCCACATTATCAGTACCACCTTCGATTTCTTTACCGATAATAAATTGGAGGAGTTTGTGCAACAATTGATTCCGGCACTTACTACTCTATTTCTTCCGACAGTTATTAAGCGTATTGATGGTATTAGGGTACAAGAATGGGTCGTGCTTGATCCTCCTCCTACTAATGATGATGATGTTGATTTGTAGCCCTTCATCGTTGCATTAATTTTTGATAGACTATTTTGTGTGAAAGTACAAAACAGTTATGTAGTAACAAATACTAATTTTGATGGATGTGAGTTTGACATTAGTTTATTTTTGATAAAATACTTGAACTTGTGGATGTTTGGACTCAATTATTGTACATTTTGTTATCTATATGAATGTTGGTTATTCTAATCATTCAATAATTAACGCGTTTCGATTATTTTCTTACAAAATTATTAGCGATAAAAAATTAGTGACTAACTTTAATCGTTTCTACTTAAAAACTTTAGCGATGGATAAATTTGGTTTCTATAGATGGCTAAATTTGGTTTCTATAGATGGCTTCTATTAGCGACAAAAAATTAGTGACTAACTTTTATTGTTGTACTGAAAAACTTTAACGATAGATAAATTTGGTCGCTAAAGATAGCTGCTCAGTCGACCAAACTATGTTGCAACGGATCAACGACAAAATATTCTGTCTTAAATTTAGCCACGTCAAAAATAAATTTTGAAAATAGTAACGATATAGCAACAGAATTTTCTATCGGTAACATCAACAATCGAACAACTTCGTTGCTAAGCGGTCACAAATTTTGCAATGAAAATCATTTTTTCGTCGCTAAGTGGCTAGCAACGAGCAATATAGCGACAGACAGAAATCCATTGCTATTTCTATTTAACGATGAATTTGCAAAGAATAACGACCAAATTGATTGTCGCTAAATATTATTTTTTTGTAGTAATTCTAATTGCAAGGTTAGAATTGATATTGATTTTATTTCTAGTCTATATATATGTGCATATTTTTTTATTTAATATCATATGATTTTATAATCTGCAAATGCCTAATTGCATGGTTGAATTATTATTATAATTTTTTTCTCGAAATATGAAACAATCTATTTAAAATAATTTATTCCATTGTATATATTGGTAGAATCTTTGAAATTCTATGAAAACTTTCATTCTAAAATTAATGTAAATTTTCTCAAATTTGCCAGGGGGAAGAGGAGGGGAGGGTAGTGGGGGAGCTAGGGATAGATGGGGTTAGTATTTAAAACAAAAAAAATTAATTTTGTTTAATTGGGAGAGGGAGGGGTTGAGGGGTAGGGGTGGCCGAGTGGGGTAAGAAACTTTTTATGAAAAAAATAAATGTTAAAATAAATTTGGGGGTGGGTGGGGTGGGAGGGTGGGGGGAGTAAAGGTTAGGTTGGATGTGGAATTTGGTGGTATGGTCGAATGGATAATTTTAAGAGTGATATGAGATTTTAATTGAATTAATTTAGAAAATATAATAATACGTGTAAATATAATACTTAAAGATATTAATGATAAAATCAAACAATGAAAAAAATTATGAAAAAGAACAAAGTTTGAAAATTTAAACAAAAATAATAAATTGAATGTACTTAGTTTTTGAACTGAGAGTGGTGAAATTTATTTAAAATTAAGTACTTTTAATGTTTGAAATTAAAAATTGAAAGATAATTTTTTTTTTAAAAAAAGAGCAATTAGTTAGTTGTAATTTCACTATGACAATTATTTTTAATGTTTCACAATAAATTTAAAATATGTTAATATGATACAATAAAAATTGATATATTTTATTGTCTCAAAGCTAATAAGCTCACATTTTTAATGAAATCTTTTTTAAAAAGCTTCCGTGCATGCACAGGTTAGGATACTAGTTTTCTTAATAGCAAAAGTAATATTTATATATTATTAGATCAAAAGTCTAATCATCAAGGAAAAAATGAGACTTTTTCTTAACAACAAAAAACGATATATATTAATTCGATCAAAAGTCTAACACATATGGCTGTCAAATCTAGAAAGAGATTTAAAGTCCACAGGGATTAAATAAGAAATATTCAAAAGCTATTATCTTGATCTATGCAAAAACAACAGGCACAGAATTTGGAATTTAGACTCTTGAGCACAAAAAGAAAAAAGCAAGATCTATTTTAGGACTTATTGTGAATATGTGTAGTTACTAGTTTAGGTGTAGGCGCTTTGCGCGTGTATCTTATTTTAATGAGTTCAAACATTACACTATATATATATATATATATGAATATAAAACAGAGAACAAACTAAAAAGAATAATATTACAAAAATCAAACAAGGAAGATAATTAAGGACCTCTAACCCGATCAACACATAAATACACCCGTATAAAAATACAGTGGATTATTATAGAAACAGATAATTAATAATAATAAACACCTACGTTCAAAAAAAAAAAAATATTTGAACAAAGAAATAAAAAGTATAGAGATAAACCTTTAATTTTTTCGGCTACTTCATTCGGCAACATGCTTGTTACGTTGAGTTTCTAATCTGAAATTTTCAACTGCAAGAAAAACTTGAGAAAAATCATAAGGGAAAATTCATTGTCAATTGTTCATTATGTATAATGCATATATAATCAATCTTTAAAACTATTAGAAAAATAAAAGGCAAAAGAATGAACATAGTAAATGAAAGAAGACGACTTGAATCAAATAAGAAAAAATATAAGTAGAAGTTATGTTTCTTGTAAGCTTGATTTAAAATATTACTTAAATAAAATTATAGAAATTATTTTTTTTTTACATAAGGTAAAGTTTTAATAATTTAAAAGTGTCAAATATAATGAATGATTACCTATTAAGGACTTGAATTAATTTTAAAATCAATTAAATAATAATTATTTTATAACAAAAGTTACTTAAAAAATAATTTATACGTTTTAAGTCATATTTAATATAGAGTTGTTTGCTTAATTAGAATCCTAATTTTGGTATTTTTTTTTTAATACTAATTGTGGTATGCTACTCAAGAAGAAAAAGGAAAATTTTGTGTTTGCTTGTCTTGAAATTTAATCCCGTTTGTTTTAATATTTTTTTCCTTAAAACCAGTCTACTATTATTAGAAGGAAATCTAAGTAATTAAAAATATTAATTAATTATAGCCGACACCTAACAAAATTTTCCATAAAATTGGAAGTGTTCCCATATATTTGAGGTTTTAATTTTTTTTTTATATTTATTAAAGTCAATATTCAATATTAATAATAATTATTTGAGGAAAAAATAAAAAGACGATTTTATCTATTGTGAAATCTTTTAATGAAGGGTAAAAAATTTAAATACTTTTAATATATTATAAATATAGATATGACTATTTTCGTAGGATATAGGTAAAATATGAGGTAGGAAATCAGTAAACCAAAAAAAAAAAGAAAGGAAGAATCAATCTAAATACCCGCCTATAAAATCACTTAAACTAAATATAGTCGGTGCGTGCACAATATATATGTAATCTATGCATTTTATGTGTAGAATCGTGCATAATCAAAATATATCTATGTATATCGACTAGAAAAAGTTTTTAAAAAAAATAAAAAAAATCCAACCGGCTATTTGTATAAAAATCTCGTATAACTATGAGATTTGTGTATGATTATATTTTTCTTTTCAAATTGTAACCCATTTTAGGAGATCATTTATTCATTAAAATCATCTTTTTTAGATCTAAGTGATTCTCATGGTGAATATTTTGACGTCAAAACAGACATTTCGTTCAATATTAAGGTTTCATTTGTTTTTTTTAAGATTCAGACGTCTGAATCTGAATCTACATCTGAATGATTAAGATGTCGTCTCTAGATCTGAAAACTGAATGATTAAGACTGTTTGTTTTTCAACATCTGAATGTGCGAAAAAATAATTATTTGTATATGTAATAAAATAAAAAATACAATTTAAATAAAAAACTAATTATATATCAGAAAAGTATGCAATTTAATACAATAAAATTATTATTTGATTGGAAAGAAATATTTATGTTTGTTATATAGTAGAGATGGTTTATAATGGTGGTTGCGGTGAAAATTATTGATGTTAGTGATTAATAATATTGGTGGTGATAGTTGTGATGATTGGTATTGTAGTGATTGTTATGATGGTGGCAGTTGATAGTGATGGTGGTGATTGTGATGTGACGTTGCTTGATGTTAGTAGTTGGAGGTGTTGAATGTGATGGCTGAAAAATGAATGCATAATGGTTAACGATGTGTTGGTACTAGTTGGAGATGTTGTTAGTTGTGATGGTGGAAATGGTTGTTAGTAGAGATAAATTGTAGCGATAGTAGTGGTTAAAGTGATGGTAGAGGTTGCATTACTTGTGACAATGGTGGTGATGGCCGAAGAATGTGTGAAGGTTATGATATATTAGTGGTAGTTAGTGGTGGTGCTAGTTGTGATAGATGAGTTGGTCGATAGTAGGCATTCGCCGGTAATGGTTGATGATGGTTGTGTTGCTGACGTCGGTGGTGGCGGCGAATATAATTAGAATAATAGAATTAGTATAAGTATGATAGCGGTTGACAATAGTGGTTGGTAGCAATATTTGTTGTCGATGGTGGTTGTGATGGTGAAGGTGATTGGTGGTGGCCGATTGACAATGGTGACGCTGGTAGAGGTGGTTAGTGGTGTTGACTGATGATTATGAATAGAGTGGCGGTGAATATTATTCAACACCAGAATACTGCTTCAAACCTATTAAGACTTGATTCTAGATCTGAATGATTAAAACGTATTCAGACCTATCAAAAGTTAAAATCTTAATAAAAAACAAATGTACTTAATGGTCTGAATTCTGAACATTCAGATTCAGATCTCCATTAAGTGCAAACAAATGAGTCCTCACACAACACAAACATATATAAAGAAAACACAGTATATGTATATATATATATATAACTAGATGTCGATGGCCCATGCTAGCATGAGCGCAATATATGTTATTTTTTATTTCAATTTATGTGACACGAATAAAATTTGCATAATTCATCATATTTTTAACATATTTTTAGATATTTAAGTTGTAAACTATTATAATTTATAATAATTTTTATGTAATTCTCAAATAATATATGTAATTCTCTTTGTCCAAATTTTTATGGCGTTGATAGTCAATTATATTTTAAAAATAATTTTAAGTTTTTAATTTGAGATTTATAATATTTTTTTCTTCTATGCCAATGTAAGTGGTACTGATATAATTTCGTCAGTCAATCAAATATATCACTTCTTTTAAATTTTTTAAATTGTAAATTATTGTGACTTATAATATTTTTTTATGTATTTTTTACAATATATAACATATTAATTTTCGTAGACATTTTAAACGGTTAACTATTATAATTTATAATACTTTTCATGTAATTTTCAATTAATATATGTTACTTTCCTAGTCCAAACTTTTGTGGTATTG
>NC_061115.1:183244839-183251265 GCF_002878395.1 Capsicum annuum | reverse complement strand
TATTGATTGTCAGTCATATTTTTAAAATAATTTAAGTTTTTAATTATTGTGATTTATAATATTTTTTCTTCTATTCCAATTTAAGTGACACTGATATAATTTTGAGAGTCTGTCAAATTTTTTATATCTTTTAATTTTTTTGAAGTTGTTAATTATTATATTTATAGTATTTTTTTTTTTGTATTTATTTGATCTCAATTTATGTGACACAAAGAAAATTTAAATAATCAATTACTATATTTTGAATATATTTTTAGATATTTTAAGTTGTTAGCTATTCTAATTTATAATAATTTTTTGGTACTGTAATTTACTATTTTAGGCCGTTAGCTATTATAATTTATAATACTCTCTTCTTGTAAAAAAATTTGTGGCGTTTAGTCAATTATATTCTGAAAATAATTTAAGTTTTAAATTTATTGTGATTTATAATACTTTTTTTGCTATTTCAATTTAAATGATACTGATATGATTTCTAAAGTCAACGAAATATCACGATTGAAGTAGCGAAGCAGACATGTTTTAAATGACTCATAATAACTAATTACAAGGGATATAGCAAAATTTCTATAAAAAATATTTGTGAAAAAAATTTAAGTGGATCTCATGTAAGACGTCAAGTTAATATAAAATATCAAGAGTTAATTTATCATTTTGTGTCTATTTTATCTTTTTTATTAAATATTATTAATTTTTTAATACTTAAACGACTCATGATAATTAATTAGAGTGATATAGTAAAATTACGATTTAAAGCAGTTGAAGCAGACATATCATAAATGTCTATTTTTATTTTTCTTACAAAATATTATTAACTTTCTAATACGTAAATGACTTATAATAATTAATTAGGAATGATATCGTAAAATCACGAATATAAATGGCTGAAACAGGCATGTCATAAATGTTTATTTACTTTTTTTATTAAATATTATTAGTATTTTAATATGTAAATGACTTATAATAATCAATTGGGTGTGATATAATAAAATCACGGGTTAAAACAGCTGGAGTAGACATGTCATTTGGTTATTTACTTTTTTTAATTAAATATTATTAATTTTTCAATATCTAGATGACTTATAATAATTAATTAAGGGTGATATAGTAAAATTACGGTTAAAGCAGATGAAGCAAACATGTCATAAATATTTATTTTACTTTTTTTATTAGATATTATTAATTTTTTTATATGTAAATGACTTAAAATAATTAATTAAAAATAATATAGTAAAATCACGGAGCAGCTAAAACACGTAAAGAAGGAGGCATATTGAGGAAGAGTTGACTGCTTCTTCACACTATTAATTATTAATAGTAGTAATATATTTTATTAGTGGAATTTTGTCTTCATTAATAAATGTATATATACTTTGAAACATACCAACTTCTCTTAAAAATCCAAGGGTGTTTGTAATTACCAATAACTCCATTGCATGCATTTTGACCTAGTCACAGTTTTGACATGCATGTTCTTTTTCAAAATTAAATTCTGAGTGTTTTAATATAATAAGAAGAAACTGCATAATATATTTCATGCTCTTTAATGCATCAATACAAGCTTCATTAATGATTCGAGTCAACCCAAGCTTTCACTTTCTTCTTCTTCTTCTTTTCTTCTTCTTTTTTTTTTTTTTTTGGACCAACACACACTTTTCCTTTTCAAATGCATCTTTTTTTCAACTTGACCAAGCTTTTAATTTGTTTAATCGACTATAATTAATGTACTTAGCTTATCACGAATTTTAATATCTAACTCAATACTCTCACTATTTATGTCATGGTGATGAAAATATTAATCGGTGAATCTTTAACATTCCATAATTTGACCTTCCATTATACACTAAGGAATCGTTTTGCGTAAAGTATAAGGTATAATAATTTTGAAATAAAATTTAAAATTATTTCATCTCGTATTTGGTTGGAGGTATTAATTAATCACGTTATTACTCATCCCATCATTTATATAGCAGTGATGCGATCAATTATTTCATATACATGGTTCAATAGTTTATCCTGAAAAAGCTAATACCGAAATAATAAATCTTGAAACAAAATGTTCCTAACCAAACAACCCCTAAGCTTTATGTTACTTTTGCACATATCCCTAGTAAAAATCGGTCGAAATCTAGGGTCAAAACTGACGGACTGAACTACGTACCTTGGAAACTGGTGGATCGATTGAAGGAAATTGACGGACTATCTCATTTAAAATTGAGGGACGTAAGTTGGTTATAAAAAGGATAAATTATACAAATTTCATAGAGATTATATTATCTAATATCTCTTACTTTTTAAAAATTTATATAAAATCTCAATTTTTAATTTTACTCTTGATCATATCCAGAAAATCTTATATTCTATTTTTACTCCATCATTAAATCATTCAAGATTTTCTTCCCTAATTATCAACAATTAAATCATCTTTCTTCCTGATATTTTTTTCTTCTATTAATGCTTAAATAATCTTTCTTCCTAATTTTTTCTTCTCCATTAATGCATGCAACTTTTTTTTCCTCTCCTAAAATCTCTCCCATTTTTTTTTTAAAAATCTATTGATACATATATAAAATTATTTAGTTATTATAAATATTTATTTTTTTAATGGTGATTCATATGAATGATAAATATGATATCATTATATAAGGTATTATGGTGATTTATGCGATAGATACATTTTGTATGATTTTAACAGGTGATACATATAATATTAATGGGTGATACATATTGTATTATGATGATTCATATGGTAAATACAATTATCGGGTAATTCATATGATATTAATGGGTGATAGATATGGTATTATTGCGATTCATATGATAAATACAATTATTTGTTTCAATTATTGGGTGATTCATCTGATATTAATGGGTGATATATATGGTATTATGGTGATTCATATGGTAGATACAATTATTCATTTCAATTATTGGATGATTCATATGTTATTAATGAAAAGTAATGGTGTAGTCACGGTAGAAAACAAAAGTAATAATATTTAAAAAAAAAAGACTAAAAAGAGAATTAAAACATAATTAAAATTAAATCTAAAAAAAAAAAAGAATAAAATTAAAGAAGAAATTAAAGACGAAAAAGGAGAAAAAAGACCAAAAAAACATATCTTTCATAATTAAAGACGAAAAAGAGAGACATAATTAAAACACCTAAATTAAATCTAAAAAGAGAGAAAAATTAAATATCTTTCCTTAAATAAAAGAATACAATGAATAAAAGAGAATCTATTATTTTCTTAAATAAATATCTTGTTAGTTTCAAATGTATTACTTTTTTATATGTATCACCATATAACATATGGGTATTTATCACCATTTCAAAAAATCGAGATAAAATGTAATTAACAAAATAGTCTAGATTTTATGTAATATCACTTAAAGATTTAGAGATTTATGTAAGTTACCTTATAAAAATGTACAATTATGAATTTTAATTGAACTACCAGAGTACAATTAAAAATAAAAAGAAAAAAATCAACAAATTCCCTCGATTTTTCAGAAAATTATTTTTCTTATAAAAAAAAAAACATGAACTGTAGCAACTTGGAATTTAATCAATTATGGACCATGACATTGACCAATTCTACTACTGGATCACTCATGCTCTTTGAGTAAATACTTTTATTTATACTCTTCAATCACAATTTTATCGTTTTGTTAGAAGAGTCTCTTTTTCACATATAGTTGGACCAAGCCTCTTGCTCATATACATTGTTGATTATTATTGATTTATTTATAAACAATCTTAAATTCATATGGAAATAAACAAACTTGTAAAGCAACAAACATTTTGATTGTTAAGCAATCACAAGGATTGTGGAAAATTTAAAATAAATCAGAAAAGCAATTACAAAGAATCAATAGCCAATAATTAAAACCCAAGATTGAATAACTTTTACAGCTAAATTATATTAGTTCAACTTTTACGGTTTAGGTTTCCTTTCTCCTTCCATTTCTACATGACGCTTTCGATAATAGCACTATAATGAAAAAGTATTCTTTAAAATCGACTTTTACATAATGTTACTTATATTATATGTCCTCTGTAATAATATAACATCTCATTATACTAGTTAAATTGTTTTGAAACAAACGACACCGTATAAAGAGATTTAACTGTACAATTTTATGTTGTACATTTTTTTTTAGAACGGAAAAGGCTCAAAAATACCTCTGAACTATTTGAAATAGCTCAAAAATGCCCTCGTTAGATTTTTGGCTCGAAAATACCCCTCCGTTAAATATTTGGCTCAAAAATACCCCTCCCTAGAACGGAATTCGGAAAAGGATCAAAAATACCCCTGAACTATCTGTAATGGACCAAAAAAATTCCTCTGTTAAATATTTGGCTCAAAAATACCCCTCCCTTTAACGAAATTCCACCAAGTACGTCACCTACATAAAAAAAAGCCACGTGACTATGCCATATTACCATCCACATGTAAAATGTTAGTATTTTTTAATTATATGACATTCCTTTCTTCTTTATTTTTATTTTTATTTTTATTTTTTTCAAAACAGTGAAACGGAAAAACCAAAAAAACAATCTTTTGCTAATTACTTCATTAGTGTTTTAAAAGTTCAAGATTTCACCTTTTCATTACTGTTTTAAAAGTTCTAAATTTCATCTTATTATTGTCATTTGGGATGAGGGATAGCTTGATCTTGATCTGATGTTGACTCGGGGGAGGAGCTAAAATTTTAACTTTTAAGCTAACAAATGTTGATGTACTAATAATTGAGTTGAATTTACTACATGCAAATTCTTTTTCAAAATGAATGAATTCCTTTTAACACTTGTTTAATCATTCAAAATGAATTCATTTTTCTAAATTCAGTTTTGATGAATAATCTTATTATTTTTAGAACAAATTTGAAAAGAAGTAAAATGATACTTAACATTGATAAATTATTAATTATGTCATTCATTAACTTTTTGAAGATGTGTGTCACATTCAAAGATTCATTAATTTTAGATTAGAGAAGGTATTTATTAAATCATTTTAACATAAACATTTTGAGTAAAAGCTAGCAAGCCAAACATATTTTTTGAGTAACTAATTTGAAGTTTAGTTTGAAATTTGTTACTTTTACGCGTAAATCTTAATTTTAACTTTTATACTGGCCTAATAATTAATGAGTTTATCAGTTTAATAAGACTTTTTTGTTGGGTTTCACACTTTTAAACCTATTAACAGGAAAAAACTTGTTTTTTAGATGATCAAAAGAATTTGATAATAGCGATGTTACCTTTAATAAAACTTTTCAAAAAAAATATTATGTAACCATCATTTGTCTACTTTGATTAAAAATTAAAAACCCTTATAAGTTTTGTCCGTTTCACTGATGTTTTTAAATAAAAATAAAATAAAAAAGAAAGAAATGTCATATAATTAAAAAATACTAACATTTTACATGTGGATGGTAATGTGGCATAGTCATGTAGTTTTTTTTTTTATCTAGGTGGCATGCTTGGTAGAATTTCGTTAAAGGAAGGGGTATTTTTGAGCCAAATATTTAACAGAGGAATATTTTTGAGTCATTTCAGATAGTTCAGAGGTATTTTTAATCCTTTTCCGAATTTCGTTAGAGGAAGGGATATTTTTGAACCAAAAATCTAACGAGAGATATTTTAAAGTTATTTTAAATAGTTCAGATGTATTTTTGAGCTTTTTCCGTTTTTAGAAAAAGACTAAGATGAATGATATTTTTGAATTACGATCAAATATGTTTGGCTAAGCCCTAGATGAAATTCCAGTCTCTGTGTGTGTTTCATGTTTTCACTTTTTCTGCCTTTATTTTTAATTTCAATATTTTAATGGTAGGTCAAACTCCAGCTAGATTTGCGGATGCAACACTGTTTCCTAATCATGACATCTGGACTTTTCAATGAGGAATTTTTACTAAGTTTTACAATATCATCATTTTTTTAATAAAAACATTATTTTATTAGATCACTATGAAATATTTATAGATGCGTTTTTTTTTAGTGTGAGATTTATAATTACACAAATAAGATAAATTACATATTACAATAACTCAGCAAGTAAAGATTAGATGATAATATTTAAAAAATTACACTGACATGGATAACTTAAACTCAGTATGGATAGGAAGTTGATGTAAGGGTGTTAAAGTGGGTTGGGTCAGGTCAATCTGGAACCAGCCCATTAAATTTAGTCGGGATGTGGGTCGAGTCGGGTCTGGGTTGTGGTTAAGTGGGCCGGGTGTAGTTTGGGTTCAACAGTAAAATTTTTAAAAATAACCTTAACCCGGTTTACTTAACCCAACCCGATCAAACCCATCTAAACCCAGTTAAAAATCCGGTCAAACCCGGTCAAAATAAAAAATTCAATATACACTATATATATCCACCTATATACATTTTAAATACGTTAAACAATATATATA
>NC_061115.1:183241338-183241839 GCF_002878395.1 Capsicum annuum | reverse complement strand
ATATATATATATATATATATGTATGTATGTATGTATATAGTTATATACTAATTTATAAAACATATACACATGTATACATTAAATATATTCGTCAATAGAAGATATATACACATATATACGCACCATTCAATATATATGTACTACTTTAAATAAAACATATGCTACAATATATATATATACTACAATATATATATATAATTTATAAAACATATACAGATGTATACATTAAATATACACATCCTTAGAAGATATATATACACAAATATACAAAACATATGCTACTTAATATAATAAATTAATAATACTTGATAGTATATTAATAATATATTAAAAGTAAGTTTTTAATTTAAACTACAAATTCAATTTAAATCATTAAATGAAAAAAAAATTACAAAGTAAGGACTAAGGAGTGAATGAATGTTGAATTTTATTGATTGCAAAATGATGCATAATTTGTAGATTTTTCATTCATGTAAATTATAAATTTTGGATCATTTTGCA
>NC_061115.1:183235634-183241238 GCF_002878395.1 Capsicum annuum | reverse complement strand
AAAACATATGCTACTTAATATAATAAATTAATAATACTTGATAGTATATTAATAATATATTAAAAGTAAGTTTTTAATTTAAACTACAAATTCAATTTAAATCATTAAATGAAAAAAAAATTACAAAGTAAGGACTAAGGAGTGAATGAATGTTGAATTTTATTGATTGCAAAATGATCCAAAATTTATAATTTACATGAATGAAAAATCTACAAATTATGCATCATTTTTTCCAACTCATTCATGTTAATATTAACGGGAAATTGCATGGGATAGTCAAAGTCAGTGGCGGCAAAATCATGCATTGGACTTGATTCTGCTGAGTTCTCCCGTGAAGACATAATTTCTTCAAGTTTCTGCTCGTCGTTCGGCTCCGCTTCCATTCCTTGATTTCTTCATTCCGCTCTAATTAAATCTTTGAGGCAAATTAGAATATTCATTGCATTGCTTCCTAATGAGTGTCGGTTGTCTCCAAGTTGTTGTCCGCCCTGACTAAAAGCGCTCTCTGATGCAACGGTTGACATTGGAACATTCAAGATATCTCTAGCTAATCTTGAAAGCATAGGATATTGTGTTTCATTACTCCTCCACCAATCCAACTTGTTGATCCGTCGTCTGCGATCCTCTGGCGGCGACCGAAGATAATTTTTAAGCTCTTCCCGATAAGTTGATGTGTAAGTTCTCTCATCAACATTGTTCCAACAAGGTAAATCATAAAAGAAATCAGGAAAATCACTATGTGCCGGCCTTTTAGAAGATGATGGCTCCTCAGGAGGATGAGGAGCGACAGTTGGAGTGATATTTGTAGGTATGACTAAATAAACTAAATCAACATAGTGATTATATAATTTTTCTATGTATTTATTCTCATCACCCATAGCCATCCACAAATCAGGTTATACTTGTTGAGAAGCATTGTTAGTATTTAATTCTAAGTTAGCATAAATAAGCGTACCAAAGTGGCACATAGTATTATATTTCATGCACGGATTTAGCATAGCACCAACCAAGTAAATAGGAAGAATCGGAAAAAAATATTTTTAAAATTTAGTAGACATGGCACCAACAACTTCTTTATAACCTTCTTTATTTTTATATTCTTTGAGCAAACCAGAAATATCAACTATTTATGCCAAAATATTACAAACAGTAGGATAATAAGCACTGAAAAATTCAACCGTAGCTATATAAATTTTTTCTGAAAACTTAACAAGATCATTAATTACAACCCAATCAGAATCATGTAGCATGCAATCAGCAGAATCAGCAAATGAAACACAATATTGGTTAAAAACTCGTGTAATAGGAACTCTATATTTATAATAAGTTTTTAAAAAAATCATACGTAGAATTTCATCTAATATCAATTTCCTCAGGCATCAATATCGGTGCAAGTCCATTTTCTTGATATTTAACTTTAAATTCTCTAATTCTTTTTCTTCGATTATTTCCTTGAATAAAACCAACAGCAAGACGGATTTTTTCAATATAAAGCTCAAAAAACTCAAGACCATCTTTTATAATTAAATTATATATATATGACATGCACACTTAATATGAAAAATTTTAAGTAACAGCGGAGATAGCTTAGATTTTAACTTTGTTATAGCAGTCTCGTTGTTAGAAGCATTATCAAAAGCAATACATAAGATTTTATTTTCGATACCATAAAATTCTGCAACTTTAACAATCGAATCAACAATAAAATCTCTAGTATGTTTACGATCTTCATCATATAAAAAAGCAAGAATACGTTTTTGTATCACAAAATTATTATCCATCCAATGACAAGTTAGGGACAATATACATTGAATATTTTTTAACAATGTTGATAAATAAAAATAATATTGTGAATGAAGTCTAAAAATATCAGACCGACAAGTACTTCTAGGAATACCATTAAACATAGGATTATAAATTGCTTGAATATAATGAATAAAGGCATCAGAAGAAGAAAAACTAAAAGGCAAACAACCCACAGCTACCATTTTAGCTATTTCTTCCCGGTCCCTCAATTTATTATACTTCTTTATTACTAGACCGGTTGCTGGGTCCATTCTAGTTTGTGTTGGCCCACCAACATCCGCACCACCTCGTGCAATATTTAACTCTCTTTCGTGCGCATCACCTATATGTCTCATTAACGTACCCGTACCTCCTTGCTTGCCTCCGCTTTTATGCTTATATATTTGTTGATAAATATTGCATTGCACCTTAAAATCTGATATACGTTCAAAAAATTACCATGCAATACTAGTTGTTTTACGAGCTCTTGGATCACGGAGAGGACAGAGAGGGAGATTAACCGTCTGTCACACCCCTATTTTTACCGCATCTAACCCCGCTAAGGAGTTGGTTTTAGAGAAAAATGAGTTTTTCCACATAAAGTGACGTTTTGAAAAGGGATTATTTATTTTAAAGAGTCACCACTTTATGGGGAAAAACTCATCTTTCTCTAAAACCAACTCCTTAGCGGGGTTAGATGTGGTAAAAATAAGGGTGTGACAGATGGCAACTCTGTTGGGGATAAATCCCTTTTCAAAACGTCACTTTATGTGGAAAAACTCATTTTTCTCTAAAACCAACTCCTTAGCAGGGTTAGATGCGGTAAAAATAGGAGTGTGACAGATGATGACTCTGCTGGGGAATAACCAGAATTCGAGCTTGATATTGCCTTATTTGGCTTTATTTATTTTTGAATATTATATTTGTTGGTTGAAATATGCTATTTGTGTACTTGTTTACCGCTTTGATATTATTTGAATTGCGATATAAATTATCTTCTCTCGTGCACCCATCTGAGTCTTCTGAGATACTTTATATTTGGAGATGCGTTATACACTCCCAAACTTGAGATACCAGCGATGTGGCAACGCTCCTGGGAAGGATTCTATAGTCACACATGATTTAGGATGGGAAGGATCAATGGTGAGGTCGAAAAGCACTGCTACCGGTAAGTTGTCCCTGCCCGACTCGAGTTGTCCACTCGTTTTACAGTCAGTCTAGATACCTAACTTCACCAGGTTAAACCTAGCATAACTGAAACTTAGATATGATTATCCCTATTAGGCTCTGCTTTATTTACGTCACATACATTTTTGACTTAGTGGAGGTCCGACAAAGATTTGAATGTCTAAAAGTAACCTCTTTAAAGACTATCTGTTTTCTGTGCTACTAGTTGCATTAACTGTCTGGCTGTTTTGAATGTTGGCCAGCTTTGGAATCCATTAACGTAAGAGAGGCTAAAAATTGCTCTCTAAAACCTATTCTTTTTCAAAGCTCAAATGAAGCGCTAGATTTGCTTTCACAATAAAAGATAAAAAAAATAATTTTCTAAATTATCGAGTTTGCCACAATGTTCACGAACTACGCACACCTGATTCTTATCTTAATGAGATACGTAGGCAACCTTTCTTAAGTTCGGTGATCCTCTTTCAATTTGAAAAAATAAAGAACAATAGTCTTCTTCTTCTTCTTCTTCTTAAAAAAAAAAAAAAAAAAAGAAAAAAGAAATCCTTAGCCAAAGTAAAAAAAAAAAAAGAATGAAAGTGTTTATTGAGATTGAACAAAAAAGAATTTTTTTCTCCTTATTCAAAATTAGAAAAAAAAAAGTTCTTGCTTCATATTTTAAGCTTCCACGAACTACGCACACCTGATTCTTATCTTAGTGAGATATGTAGGCAGCCCTCCACGGATTCAGTGATCCTCAAAAACAAAGGTTGTGTTTTCTTAAGAAAAGAAAAAGAAAAGTTTTGATCCTTATAAAAAAAACTCAATCAATTTGTTTTCAAAAATTAAAAAAAAAATTATTAATAAATTCAATAAAATCATTTTCTTTTCAAATAAAAAGCAGATTTCTTCATGTCTCCTGCTTCACGAACTACACACACTTGATTCTCATCTCGGTGAGATACGTAGGCAACCTTTCTTAGGTTCGGTGATCCTCATTGAATTTAAAAAAAAAAAGGACGTTAGTCTTCTTCTAAAAGAAATACTTATATAAAGTAAAAAAAAAAGGTGTTTATTAAGATTTCAAAAACAAAAATAGAAAAAAAGAAGTTTTTCCTAATTCAAAATTCAATTAAAAAAAAGTTCTTGCTTCATCTTTTAAGCTTCCTGAACTACGTCTGACCTGATTCTTGTTTAATAAGATACGTAGGCAACTCTTCTTTTGAGTTTGGTCTCATCTAAAAAAAATAAAAATCTTGACTTAGTAATTGGTACCAACGTATTTAAAAATATGAATTAAAAAAGAGTGTTAAACTATAAGACATGATAGAGTGGACCAACTTGGTTGTAAACTATAGATTCATATGGTATCTCTAATTGTATTAAAGTTGCACTTGTAAAGTTTTCTTTCTCTAAGTCAAGTTTAAAATAAATCTTACCTCATTATTTCATGTGCATTGTGGGGTGAGCTTTAGATTGAAAATTCAAAGGCATAGGTCTGTTGATCTAGAACTTGGCTTGAATATTTGTTGAGGCAAAATTTTGAGATACACTTGGTTTGGAAAAGTATTGTAGGCCTTCTTTGATCCGATTGTGCATTCCAAAACCCACCGAATGACATTAATTCCTAGCACTTCTCCCTTTGAGCCTGAAACCTTTTCCTTGGATAACCACATCTGAGACTATACCTTTTGAGTACTTATATGCACTATCCCTCTTTTGGCCTACCTCATTGAGCGCACTAACTACGTACAAGGTGCGAATGAAGATTCAAGATCAAAGATGCCAAAGACAAAGAACGTATAGCCCCAGGATAACAAAAACAAAAACGACTTCAAAGAAGAAGGAGCAAGAACCCAATTAAAAAAAAACTCCAACAAAGATGGAGAATCTTCATTAAAAAAATTTAACAAAAAAAGAAAAAAAATAATAAATTTATCAAAAAGAAAAGGAGAAAAGCTCCAGCACAAGATTCAAACAAAGTCGAAGCAAATACACGAAAAGGGGAAAAGAAGCACAACAAAGAAGATCGAGCGTCAAACCACAACAAATGGCAAAAGCACAAAAATAATGCAGTGCTCATTGAGGAATTAGTCACTTGACTCCCAAATATCATCCTACCTGTCCCTAAGCCTACAATATCAACTAATGACAAGTCCTACATGATTTCATTTTGAGTGTTCTCACATTAGTGGATACTTACATGATTGTCAAGCTTATGGTATCTCATTGCATGCGTTGAACATCTTTCCGAGTGTGAGTGATTCTTGAACGTCCTAAAATCTGAATTTTCTCAATATGAGTGAAATAGGATTTTAGTTGTGGCAAGGTCACTTGAAACATGAGGATAAGAAGAATTTTAAATCCTTGATTTAGGCAAGATAAATAGAACATGTCAAAACTTAAGTATATTTGAGGTACCATTTGAAACTATAGAAATCGCTTCTAATGTTGATCTTAATTTTTGCTCGAAAGTAATTAGAGATAATTCGACCATGATGCTAATTGTTGGTATCAATTGAAGTCAAAAAATAAATTGATTCATTCTTTTCATTTTTCGAATCTTTACAAAGCACTTACTTTAAAAAAAAAAATCTTTGTGAACTATGTTAGACCTGATTCTTGCTACGCAAGATACGTAGGCAATCCTACAAT
>NC_061115.1:183197087-183232634 GCF_002878395.1 Capsicum annuum | reverse complement strand
TTCCCAATTCAATTGAGGTTATTTTCTAAAATAACCCCAAAATTGACGTAATCTACCCATTATTAATCCCAAAACCTTGATAGTTATTCAACCCAATTTACAACCTAGCCCATTCTCTCTCTTAATCTTACACAAGTCCACTCCAAAATCAGTTGACCTGGCCCATTCCCATATCTCCTTTTCTTCTTCATCAAAATAATAACCTTATCAACAATAACACCTATGAACAACTCAAAGCAAACCCGACCCTTAACCCGTCTCCAATCCGTTTTTGAATCGACTCAGCCCTAGCCCATCAATTTTTTTTCTCTCTCCACACGCGTTTCATGCAACATTTGTACGAGGAGAAGCCTTAAATCTTCTAGAAACGAGGTTAGCTGGCCTCTCCAACGGCTCAATACTGCATTTCTCGGTTGGAATGGTACTATTTCATACATATTGGTACACTTTTCATGGGATCTTGAAAAGGATGAATTTTCCCTAAACCCTATTGGTCCACCCGTCACAAATTTCTCAGAAAAATCCAAAAGGATTACGATCGAGGATAAGAGACGGGGTTGGGAGGAGAATTTTTTGGGGAATTTAAGATCCGAGGGTTTCCTTCTTTCAAATCCGGAAGGCCCCAATTTTGTCCTCTATATAAGAGGACCTTCGTTCTTTGTTCAAGAGAGGAGAGAGATGGGAGGTCACGATATTCTCTAGGGTTTGACGTTTTTTGTCGAGAAAGGGGATTCTTCCTTTCTCCAGGAGGATTTTTTTTTGGTTTTCTTTCTTTTAGGGGGCTTTGAAATTTTGAGGGAAGTCGTAAAAGAGCAAAATATTTACCTGTCTCTATTAAGGTCTTGAAGGGGAAAAATCCATTTAGGGCAAAAAATCAGTAAAAGTCTATTTTTTAGTTGAGTAAAAATGGAAACTTTGAAGTTGTCGATTTAGCTAGAAAATTTTGAAGCTGACAATTTGGGTCGGAGTTCCTGAAAGACTGTTTCCCAGTGGTGACAAATTCGGCTAATAGCTTGGGTCCCTGTTTTGCTACACCCGAAGAGGTGAGCATACTCTTGTTCTTTTAGCTTCGTCACTTTCTGCTTCATTCCTTATTTTTTCCTCTATAGAATTAGATTAATTGTTTAGTGACAATCATGAATGAGGCTGGGTTTTGTCTGTTGTAGAGGCCCTGAAGGCCATAGGTTTAGTTGCGATAATGTTCATGTTGTGATATTCAAGTAATTTCAACTGTATTTTGTATTATATGCGAGCTGTGTAGGCTAAGGAAGAAAAGAATGTTTATTGACTGCATGTTTAAATTTTGATCAAAACCTGTTGGGTTGAGTTTTATGTCGCTATTTGTTTGACTATATGGGTTAGAAAACTGCATATTGATGGAAGTTGGCAATTTATGTTTTTGATTTTGTGTCATTCCCAGTTGTTTGGTCTTTCCTTGATACAATTTTGTTCATGTACCGTTAGTAGTTATCCATTCAAAATCGTGGCCTAGCAGTGCAAATTTCATGTCCTCTTTGATTTTTCTTTTGTAGAAAATGTTTGGAGTCTTACGCATGTTTGGTCCATCCTGTCTTTTCATTATTTCAACAAGATAAACTCTTCATCAAGTTGTCTTTAACGGCTAATGTCAAAAAAAGCGGTAGGTTTACCCTCCAAAGATGCCAAGACGATCCTTTAAAATGTCTGTTTTGAGTAGTTTTCCTTTCTCTGATTTCTTTTCTCAAGAATGCGATATCCTTTAATAAATTGAATATCCAGTGAATGTTTTGATAATAGAAGATCTTTTCATTATGTTTTGATAATAGAAGATCTTTTCATTCTTCTGTGATGTCTAAATGCCAATATTTTAATTTTTCCACCTAAGTAATATGTTCGAAAATCTTCTGGGGTTTGGAATTAAGGCTGTTGTCTGTCAAAACTTGATTTGTCTCACGTATCTCATCTAGCAATCTGATTTAGTCCTTTCTGAGAATTTTGTGGTCATGTTTGTACAATGCATAAATAAAAATGTGTAAAGTTTACTTAAGCAAGTTTTTCTTAATTCCAAACAAGTATGACACCCAATTGGTTTACCTCCCTGGGATACACTTGTGAGTTTGATTATCATTGTTCTCTTCTCCCCTATTTCTGGCATAAAACACTTGTTTACTACTAGTAATTCACATGCTATCCTAGTGAGATTCAATCCATGTACAATCTTTATCGAACTGATTCATTCATATTTTATTCTTACTTTATGCGGACTTTTCTTGTGTAATGTTTGAATTACAAGTTGTTTGCTTCATTTACTAAAAACGTGGAGTGAACTATATGGTTCTATTTTTCTTTAGCTTCCTGAACCTTGGAACGACATATTTCTTGTAGCATCCGAGGTTGCCAAAAGATTCTCATAGCAACATATTAGTTGTTCCCAAATGAAACAGAGAGATTAGACTAATGTGAATTTTATTATATGCCATAATGCCGTACCATGTGTTTTTTAGTTAGTCATTCATTAGGTGTCAACTTTCGAACATAGGTTAAGTTCTTTACTTCTGTCTTTGCATTCCAGATATGTGTTAATTTTCTCTTTTTTCTCTTTTGCATGTGAATTTATTCTCTGAGTCTGAATGGACTCCTTTCTTCCACATTTTTACAATGGGCCATTAAGGCCTGCTAGTTTAGAAGACTTTGAACGCCCATTAGTACGATCACAAGGAGTCGAAGAAAAAAAGAAAAAGAATTAAACCCATTTGAAGCAGCTACAAGACCCAAAAATTTCATTTGTTATTTCGTCGTCTTTGTTTATTTATTCATTTATTTATTTTCTCATTTATTCATTCGGGCCTCGAAGTCAAAATTATATTTAATACAGGTGAAGGTAAGACTCGAGCTAAAGGCTCAATAACATAGAATTAGGACAGGTGAAAAGAGAAATGGGTTGAAAATCCAACTAGATTAGGACAGGTTTAGCGATTTGTGCTTCAAAGCCTAAATCATTACTTCTCCTCCCTTCTCCTTTCTTTTTGATTATTTGTTTTGCATGTCTTTTTGCGAACCTAGTCAAATCCCCTAATGAATTCGCTAAAAATTAACTTTTGCAAACTTTCAAAGTATTTCTAAAAGTCAACCACTTTTCAATAAATCAAATTTTAGAAAGTTAATCAAAGATGTTTTCGAACAGTTCGGATAACCACAAGTTAGCGGACGTTTTAGGTGCCTAACACCTTCCTAAAATATTAATAAGAACCGCTTACTCAGAATCTCTCAACTTAAATGATTTTCTTATTTTGGATCGTTTGAAGTAACTCTATAAAGGTTTCTTAATTCCTTTTCAAAATTAAGTGGCGACTCTTATCAATAAGTCAAAATTTCCGCAAAACAAAAATGGCGACTCTGCTGGGGATCTCTAGCTAGGTTCTAACCAAATGTTTGATTTTTGATTAACTGTTTATGTGTTTCTATTCTGTAGAGTTTAATTATCGCATCGCATGACATATTCCTACATTATTTAAACTGTTTTGGGGTTTCATGGGTATCCCGACCCCCATTGATCAATTCCAAAAATGTGTTGAAAATACAAACAGTTTATTAGCATGTGAGTCATTTGATGGCTGTTTGTATTTTCAAACTCAAGTTGTCCGCTTGAGAACCAGTGTTCAAACCCGCTCTAGATACCTAGCATAGAGCAAAACCAAAACCCTATTTTAGGCATGAGCCTAGGACAACCCAATACCCGAGCGGGGTATTGGGCCTATTAGAAAACCTGCCCTGCGTCTATTGACCTCGAGTCAATTACAGATGAATCATATTTATGTGTTTAAGAAATATATGCTTGTCTAATTCAATCCATTACCCTTTAGGGGACGGGGGAAGGCTCATCTTTGTTTGCTTTCGTGTAAATATGGCTCAATTACATTCCTGCAAAAAGTTTAAGATGGTTACTAAACCCGACGATTACCTGAAACTATGGTGGGACTATATGAGTGCAGAAGAGAGAAAAATTATTAGAACACACATCAGACACCTGCCTTCATTGATCGAAATGGATGCTTGGCCCGAAATGATCCACGTGCTTACCACTTTTTGGGATGATCAGAATGTGGTGTTTCGCTTCGGGGATGTGGAATTGACTCCTACCATCGAAGAATTGTTAATTTTCTATGAAACCATTGAAATGTGTTTCAAGAGAAAGGGAAATCCTGATAAGAATATTTTAGTTCCTGCAGTGTGGGACCGTCAAACAATCAAATGGGCATTTTTAACTGACGACGACACCTGGCTAGGGGAACGTGATAGAGAAAATATCACTTTTCAGGAGTTGTATCATCGGTTTGGAAGATTCAATGCCTTCCATAAATTTGGATATAAATTTGAGTCCAAAGCAAAATGGAAGGAGATGAGAGCCTTTGCATTTGCGGTAGGTCTACTCGGAACCATGGTGTTCCCACTGGGGGAAAATGTCACAATTCATCTAAGGGTTGTTACGGTGGCTCATGCACTTTTCTTTGGAGTAGATTATGATTCTACCAAGGTATTCCATAATTTAGCTCCCATGATTGTCGCCGACTTATATCGATCCTTGGGAAGGTGTCAAGTCGAAAATCGTTTCTTTCAAGGTTGCAACCTCATATTACAATGGTGGATGATGAAGCATTTGGTAAAGGATTTGAGAATGGTACAACCTGATCATAAAAAAAGGGTGGATATGCTGGCTTCGCACGACATGTGGTTGTTTCTACACAAGTTCAAAAGAGAAGCATCTCATGAATTTTGGTTTAAGATTTTCGGGGAATTAAGAGATGACGATGTGTAATGGCCCATTAATTCTCTTCGTTCAGGGAAATAAACCATTCGAGGGGTCAAGTGGCCTTTCCTAGTGCTTTCTGGTCTTAGGAGGACCCTTCCCTACAATCCTGGCAGAGTTCTTAGGCAATTCGAGATCAAGCAGGAGGAACCACAAATATATTCCATGCTTAGGTTTTTCACCGAATACGATGAAAGTGAGTCTCCACTCAAAGACGACATGATAAATGGTTGGAGAAGAAGAAGGCGGACAGAAGTGACTTTCCGTATAAAGAATGACCCTGAAGTCAGTGACACTTACAAGGAGTGGTTGAAAAAGAGTCTCACCGGAGCATTGATTTCGGGACCAAATGTGCCCACTCGGGTTGTGGATGTAGAATCCGAGCATCAAATTGGACTCCATAGGCTATAAGATGAGTTCCAAAAAAGTGAAATCACACACCGGCAGATACACACGGAGGATGCTTTAACCATACTTATGTTGAGGGAAGAGTTGAAAAGAGCTAGGCAAGAAGCTGATAATGCCAGGCAATGTCTAATCGATTTGGATGATAGCATGGCCTCCCAACTCGATAGTATAGGAAAAATGACTTACGACTGCAAGGTACAATTATGCGAGAGTCATCTTATCATCAATAGGTATCAAATAGCACAGGAGGTAAACAAGGTAAAGAAGGCAAAGGCAGACGAAGGAGCCTCCAGTAGTTAGTTTTTCTATTTCCCCTGCGCGGGAACTTATCTTCTTTCATGTTATTTCCCTTTTTCCCTAAAGATTGTATCCCTTTTTTGTTATCTTTTGTAGGCATTTATGCCCTTTTTCATGTCTATATAAGTTGGGGGTTAATGGATTGACTTTGAGGAAGCATATATTTTCTTCAAAAATCATTAGGCCTGAACCCTTGGCTCAAAAAGGGTCACCCCATCTAGGATACGCATTATTATAATGTTTTTGTGTGATATAACTCTCTTATGTGCTTATGTGCATTTGTTTGTATCGAAGGCAAGTTTATCCACTATGTTCTATGAATGAATTTGGCTATGACTCAAGCAACTCTATGTGGTTATTTCCTATCAAATATTTTGCATTACTTATCATATACGGAACTAACACATCTGCCTTTGAGTTATTTTACTTTACAGATAATAAAAATTACTCCGTCTTGATATAAGCTGGCAGAACATCCCTACTTCACCTGATCAAAAGCGCACAAAATCCCATCCTCTAACCATCATTCAAAAATGATAGAAAATGATGAAGAAAGCGCACTGACTATCCGGGATAATGTGATAGCGGAACAGAATGAGATAATTGCAGAACTTGCAAGAAAGTTAGAAATACTTAAGAAAGAAATAAACCGCACTCAGGATTTGGCTAACTTGGCCATCACTATCAATGCTCCCGCTCCGGGAGGACACGGGACTCCACTCCAAATTCCTCCCCTCAGCACCCCTACTCTTGGGGATTAGCCAAATAACGTATCGTCCGTCTTCGCTCCCCTATTTGTCCAAAATACCAATCGTGAAAATAACCCAGACGCCTACCATTCGCAAAATCCATCTCTAACCCCACAGAACCTATCTCCGAACCCATTCCTAAATCCTCAAAACATATTTTCAAATCAACAAAATGCATTCCAAAATCTGCTAGATTCACTCTCAAACCCACAAAATATGTCAAACCTACCTTTGAATCCACCAAATTCATTTCCAAATCCGTAAAATCCTTTTCATATTCTGCCAAACTACTCATAAAGTCCACAGAACCTTTCCAAATTCCGAAACATCCTCCCCACTTACAAACCATGTTCCTTTCTTTCGTAAAATCAAGACTTCATTCCAAATCCCCCTCAAGCCATCATATCCCTTGATATTTATGAACCCCTTCCTAACCCTGAGATGGACCAGTACGAGGAGAAGGAGAAAGAGTGGAGGACCCAACATGAAAGGAATTTACTAGCTATGAAGAAAGAGATCATGAGGATCAAAGAGTCTCATGGAGCCAGGGACCACGACGGTTTGGGGTATGATGATTTATGTGTTCACCCAGGAATAGACCTACCAGATGGGTAAAAAATCCCTAAGTTTGAGATGTTTGATAGTACCAGAAATCCAATGGACCATCTGAGAAGGTACTGTGAGCAACTGGTGGGGATAGGGAAAAATGAGGCGTTATTAATGTGCCTATTCAGTCGAAGTTTGAGTGGCGAAGCCTTGGAGTGGTTCATGTCACAGGAGCCAAAAAAGTGGATTGGTTGGAAAGCATTGGCCAAAGGTTTCCTTGACCGATTCGTATTCAACATTGAAATAGCCCTTGATCGATATTCACTAGATCAGATCAAACAGAGGAATGTTGAGAGTTTTTGAGACTATGCTTTTCGATGGAGGAAAGAAGCCGCCAAAGTGCAACCCCCCATGTTTGAGGAGGAAATGGTATCCGTATTCTCTCGCACTCAAGAAGGAGAATATTATACCAGGATGGTGTCCGCTGTCAGGGCAACTTTTGTGGATTTGGTAAAAATAGGAGAATCATTGAAAGAAGGTATTCGGATAGGGAAAATTACCAAAACCCTGACGTCGTCTGGGACTGTCATGTTCTCGAAGAAGAAAAAGGAAGATGTAGGTGTGATTTTTGCTAATCCTGTTGCGACAACAAAAAAGAGGTTGAAATCTAGAAATATTTTATCTTCTCCGCCGTCACCCAACCTTCAGCACGTGTTCTACGCCTACCCCCAATACCTAGCTCCACTCTCAAATGCCCAACCTCAGTACCAAAATCCACTCCCAAATATCCAATCCTCATACCAAGCTCCACAGCCAAATATATTTCCCCAATACCCAGCTCCACCTCCAATTTATCAGTCTCATTTTCAATCCACTCCTTCAAATAACCGAATAAATTTCCAAGCGCCTCTAAATTATCACTAAATACCTCCTCCTATAAATCAAAGCCAGTACAACCCTCAACGTCCAAACCACGAAAAGAAGCCTCCCCAAAAATTCACCCCACTAGCTGAAAGTCGCACCCAATTGTTTGAAAGATTGAAGAATACTGGTTATTTACAACCAATACAACCAAGGAATGTCAATCCTAACTCTTGATTTTTTGATGCAAGTCAACATTGTGCCTATCATTCAGGAGCAGTGGGGCACAGTACCGAGGATTGTGGCTACCTGAAACATAGGATCCAGGATTTAATCGATCAGAAGGTCATCACACTTTAGGCATCTACACCAAATATTAACAGTAATTCATTTCCCAACCATAGGGGATCTACAGTTAACATGATTGAAATAGAGGGCAAATGGGCATCTAGCAAGGCCATTACCTAGGTAAACTATGAAAAACGCAAAAGAGTGAAGAGGTAGGAAAGATAGAGAAGGCTGTGGATGCCTTGAGTATCAACGAGAAAGCCCCATTTACAGTGATTACCACACCGACTCAAGTGTATGCTCCCCTACCAAGGAAAGAATTTATTGTGTAGACCACTGTTGCCCAAGGGATGACGTGATAGGGACGATGCTACATCTCTGAGGAATTGACCAACAAAAGGGATTCACAGATAAGGCAAATCACTGAAGAAGAGGTTGAAGAATTTTGGAGGCGTATGCAACCCAAAGATTATTCAATTGTCAAACATTTAGAGAAGAAACCAGCTCAAATCTCTGTCTTGGCACTATTAATGAGTTCGCAATAACACCAATAAGCTTTATCTAAGGTATTGGATGAAGCATATGCTCCCGCAGGGATGAGTGTTGAGAACCTGGCTGCGATGATAGGAAATATTGTGGGGAATTATCGCATATCATTCAGTGATGATGGGTTGCCGTTTGAAGAGGCAATGCACAATAAAGCCATGCATGTCACTGTCATTTGTCGAGATTATACAATTAATCAGGTATTAATAGATGACGAATCTGGTGTGAATATTTTTCCTTTCTGCACGTTGGTTCAAATGGCCTATGATTTGGGAAAAATTCATCAAAGCCATGTAAATATAAGAGCATTCAATGGAGGGCAGAGAGATACCATAGGAGAGATTGATTTGCACATCCAAATGGGGTCTGCTGAGTTTAAGACTAAGTTTTATGCTATGGATATACATCCTAGCTACAACTTGCTCTTGGGAAAACCATGGATATACGGTGCAAAGGCAGTTTCATCCACCCTTCATCAATTATTGAAGTTCATTTGGGAGGATCATGAAGTAGTCATCCAAGGAGAAGGAAGTCGAGCGGATCATCCCAATGGTTATATGCCAGTGATTGAGGATGTTCCAAAAGGTATCAGTTTCTATACAGTGCAAATTGTAAATGCTGTGGATATGTATTCAACGCCTAAAGTACAAATGCCTTCTGTCTACAAAATAATTGAAACGGTGATGTTAAGAAATGGGTTCGAACCTGGTCGAGGCTTGGGCAAGAATGTACAAGGAATTATCGAGCCTATTGAGATCCCAGAGAGAGGCTCTAAGTATGGGTTAGGATATCAGCCTACCAGGAAGGATAGGGTTAAGGATGAGTCAGAGAAAAGTTTGTTTAGGCCCTTGCCACTCCTGTGCCAGTCATTTCCTGTACGAGAGATATTAGATGATGATGGTCTTGGGGATAGGATAGGAGATTTGTTCGAGGGATGCAATGCTGTATCAAAAGATTTCCCAAAATCCAGCAGGTTGAAGAAGATGGCGCCAGGGGAGGCCTTGCAAAATTGGACCTCCACTCCACTCATAACTCATCGCTCGTCGTGATAGATGAAAAGGCAATTACTAATAGTTTTTAAAATTAGTAATGATCTAGCGGAGGCCCCGTGATCCACCTTTTATATATCAAAACTTTCTTTTCATATTTTACTGCTTTAAAAAGGCATGGACTTGTATTTGCGCAAGTCATGAGCCATGGTTTTGTAATTATCTCTCAAATTTCAATGAAAAGGCCTTTATCTCTTTAGAAAATTCAATTATTTCTAAAACACTCCTAGTGGTATATTTTGTTATTATTTTGTCATCATCTAACTTGGTTTGTTTGTCCCTTACAATAACAACAACTTAAAATCTGGCAATGTCATGTCATGTTAAAGTTTAAACAAACAAAATGAAGAGAATGATAATGATTGGAAGGACGGTGGTGAGGAACAATTAGTTGAAGATATGGAGGAGTTTGAGAATCGGGAAAAACCCAACCTGAAGGAAACTAAAACAGTCAACCATCGGAGATCATGATGAAACCAAAGAAACAAGCGTCAATGTCCACCTGGTGGAAGCACAAAAGAGAGAGCTCATTCACTTGTTGCGGGAATATATATTGACGTGTTTTCTTGGTCCTATGATGATATGCCAGGGTTGAGCACCAGCATTGTGTCACATAAGTTGTCGATAAATTCTGAGTTTGATCCAGTCAAGCAAAAAATGCGAAAGTTCAAGCCAGACTTAAGTTTAAAGATCAAGGAAGAAGTGACGAAACAAATCTAGTCTAAGGTAGTAGAGGTTACAAAGTATCCGACGTGGTTAGCCAACATCGTCCCCGTGCCAAAGAAGGATGGCAAGATTCGCATTTGTGTTGACTACAGAGACTTGAATAGAGCCAGTCCTAAAGATAATTTTCCATTGCCCAACATTCATATCCTCATTGATAATTGGGCAAAGCATGAAATGCAGTCTTTTGTTAATTGTTTTGCTGGCTATCATTAGATATTAATGGATGAGAAAGATGCCAAAAAAACAGCTTTTATTACGTGTTGGGGTGTCTATCATTATAGGGTAATGCTGTTTGGTCTTAAGAACGTGGGTGCAACATATATGAGGGATATGCTGATCATTTTCCATGATATAATCCATAAAGAGATTGAGGTGTATGTGGATGACGTAATTATCAAATCTCGCCAGAGTTCAGATCATCTGACCCATCTAGAAAAATTCTTCAATAGATTAAGAAAGTATAGTTTGAAGTTAAACCCTGCTAAGTGTGCTTTTGGTGTGCCATCAGGGAAGTTGCTGAGGTTCATAGTCAGTCGAAGAGGCATCGAGTTAGACCCATCCAAAATCAAGTCAATACAGGATTTGCCACCGTCGAGAACCAAGAAGGAAGTTAGGAGTTTCATGGGTCGTTTGAATTACATTATCTGGTTTATCGCTCAGTCGATAGTCATATGTGAGCCAATTGTCAAGATGCTGAAGAAAAATACATTGAATGAGTGGACAGAAGAATGTCAGAGAGCTTTTGAATGCATCAAGGAATATTTATCTGCATCATCAGTTTTGGTACCGCTAAGAGAAGGAATTCCATTATTTCTTTACCTGTCAATCTTAGAAAATACTTTCGGATGTGTCCTCGGGAAACATGATGAGACCGGCAGGAAAGAGAAAGCCATTTACTACTTGAGTAAAAAGTTCACTCCATATGAAGCCCGTTACACTCTTGTAGAAAGGACATATTGTGCTTTGACTTGGGAAACAAAAGTTGAGGTATTATCTGTCGTCCTACACAACATACCTCATCTCGAGAATATATCCATTGAAGTATATTTTTTAGAAGGCCATGCCTACAGGAAAGCTAGCCAAGTGGCAAATATTGTTGAGTGAGTTTGACATTATGTACGTAACCCAAAAGGCAATCAAGGGGCAAGCCTTAGTGGATCATTTGGTAGAAAATCCGGTAGATGAGGAAGACGAGCCACTTCAAACTTACTTCCCAGATGGGGAAATTTTGTTCGAAGGGGAAGATATCACAGAGATTTACCTTGGATGGAGGCTATTCTTTGATGGGGTATTCAACTTTAAAGGTTCAAGAATTGGAGCAGTTTTGGTGTCAGAAACGGGCCAACATTATCCAGTAACTGCAAAGTTGCATTTCCCCTGCACCAATAACATGGCTGAATATAAGGCTTGCATCCTGGGTCTCAAATTGGCACTTGATATGGGTGTTCATGAGTTGTTAGTCATCGGGGATTCAGATTTGCTGATTCACTAGGTACGGGGAGACTGAGCGGTAAAAAATCCCAAGATTACTCCTTATGTAGAGTTGGTGCAAGAATTATGTGAAAGATTTAAAGAAGTTGATTTCAGACATATCCCTCGAATACAAAATGAGTTTGCTGATGCTTTGGCCACTATATCTTCTATGATTCAGCACCCAGATCAGAGTTACATTGATCCTTTGGAAACCAGCTTGAAGGAGAAACCCGCGCATTATACACACGTTGAAGAGGAGCCTAATGGAAATCCTTGGTACTATGTCATGAAAAGGTATTTGGAATCTGGAATATATCCTGAAGAGGCGAGTAACAACCAAAAGAAGACGATCCGACGTTTCGCAAAGAACTATTTTCCAAATAGAGAAATCCTTTTTAGGAGGACTCCTGATTTGGGATTCCTAAGATGCATCGATGCTGCAGAAGCCGATAAATTAATAAAAGAAGTACACGCTGGAGTTTGCAGGCCCCACATAAATAGGTTCGTCATTGTCAAAAAGATCCTGAGATGACTATGGACAATGATTGTAGTAAGTATGTCCAGAGATGTCCAAAATGTCAACTACACGGAGATCTAATTCGAATGCCTCCACACGATCTTCACACAATGAATTCTCCTTGCCCTTTCATAGCTTAGTCCATGGATGTCATAAGACCAATAGAGCCATTAGCATCGAATGGGCATAGATTTATTTTGGTTGCCATTGATTATTTCACTAAATGGGTCGAAGCTGCTTCGTACAGAGCCGTCACTAAGAAAGTGGTTACAGATTTCATTAGGAATAACTTGATTTGCCGATTCAGAGTACCGGAATTGATCATTACTGATAATGGGGTAAACTTGAACAGTCACTTGATGAAAGAAATTGTGATCAGTTCAAGATTGTACATCGCAACTCGACTGCATATCGTCCCCAAATGAATGAAGTTGTGGAGGCTGCGAACAAGAATATCAAGAAGATATTGAGAAAAATCATCGAAAATGATAGATTATGGCATAAGATGTTACCTTACGCCTTGCTAGGGTATCGAACAATGGTTCGAACCTCCATTGGGGTAACTCCCTATTTACTGGTTTACAGGAATAAAGCTGTGATACCTGCTGAGGTTGAAATACCTTCCCTAAGGATTATTCAGGAAGCTGGACTGAGTAATGAAGAATGGGTCCGCGCTCGCTATGAATAACTCATGTTGATTGATGAAAAGAGAATGGTCGCTGTATGCCATGGGCAGCTGTACCAACACAGAATGGTTCGTGCCTTTACCAAGAAGGTGAGAGCTTAAACATTTAAAGTGGGGCAACTGGTTCTCAAACGAATATTCCCTCACTAAGAGGAGTACAAGGGCAAGTTCACTCTAAACTGGCAAGGGCCATACATAGTTCGCATGGTACTATCTGGAGGAGCTCTAATTTTTTCTGAGATGGATGGCACAGAGTGGACCAAACCAATCAATTCTGATGCGGTAAAGAGACATTATGTTTGAAGGACGTTCTAGTTTTTGTGTTTCTTTAGTTAATTTACTTGTGATCGCGTTTGTAGTAATGTTGTTTTCTAGTATGTAACTGCCCAGAATCCTTTTCCTCTATGTGCGAACTACGTTTGACCTGAATTTCCAAGAAAGGGATACGTAGGCGGCCTATGTCAGCTTCGGTCAACCCCTCAGGAAAATTTATCCTTTTCCTCTATGTATGAACTACGTGATGACCTGAATTCTCAAGAATGAGATACGTAAGTGGCCTATGTCGGCTTCGGTCAACCCATTAGATTTTTCTATATATATCCCTAGCGTAGCTTGAACTACGTTTGACCTAATTCCTGCTTCAACGGGATACGTAGGCGCCCCAACGGCTCGGTCATATAACCCCAGGAAATGGAAACTGGGACATAATTTTCGAGAAGGAATCTCAAAAATTCACAAGAGAAGATCAACATCCAACAAAGAGAAAGAAGATCAGCAAAGGCTTCAGATCCACTCAAGATGATATCATCTCAAGACTACTCTAAACTGGGGTAGAAATTTTGAGGGAGGCCTCAAAATTTCCACCAAATACTGGAATATATTTCAAATTCCCCAGCACCAGAGGTTTAAGACAAGCTCTTGAAGACACCAATTATGACAAAGTCTAGGTAGAATTAATTTCTGGCTATGACAGAACTATTTGAAGAACCCTCCAACAAGGATGATGAGTTTTGGAAATCCTCCGTCAGATATAGTTAAAATCAAGAGGCAGATGTTCGTTGAGCTATTACATGACATGACTAGCAGAGATCTTCTAAAGTTTTACATAAGATTTCAAAACTATCTTCTAAAAATTAAAACTACTTTCAAAAATCTATATAAATCTTTTACTTAGTGATTGCCTAGACATCAATTGGGATGGGGAGTCATGGGTGGAAGTCCTAACATGACGAAGTACCTGTAAGATGGAGGGTGGCAAATCAAGGATCGAAGGAGGTCAACACGGAGTAGTTTCACTCAAACTAATTATTTTCTGTGGGTGCAGGGACTAATACACAAAAAATGAGAGTCTTTTTCAAAAAGCCCCGAGCAAATTGGGAGCCACACCAGAGCACTAATGCTCAAGAACGGTATTTTTGGATAGCCCTAAAAATGGGTTTAGTACCCATATATTGAAGACCTTTTGAAGTGTCCATCTTATTTCTTGAGATCATGGAGGACAAACAAAAGTGTTTTGTCTTATTTACAAATATTGTATTTAGAATTTTTCTAAAAACAGTCGCTAGCAAAAGTGACTTTGTGTCTACTAATCATCTACCTTGAGTACAGGTACATGTAGAAAGAAAGACACTGACAAATGAAGTCAGGTAAAATTATTTTAAAATTTTCCAAAAGGGCCATTGCATATCATTGCCGCAAAGGCCATTACATATCATTGCCGCAAAGGCCATTACATATCATTGCCGCCAGGGCAATCGCATATCATTGCCGCAAAGGCCATTTTATATCATTGCCATAAAGTCCATCTCATACCATCGCCCCAAAATGCATTCAATATTTGTTGACGTGCTAGACACAACGTTAGTGTTGAGGATATCATCGTCATTCAATATCTGTTAACGTGCTAGACACAACGCTGGCGTCGAGAATATCATCAGTATTCAATATATCTGTTGACGCGCTATACACAATGCTGGCATCGAGGATATCATCATCTTTTCGTGAATCAGCATCTGAATGCATCGAGAGCACACGATTTTAAGGGACGTCTTTAAGTCACTATCTAAGGATGACTGATATATAAGGTTTCCTGAAAATTGACAATTTAAGGGTCATCTATAAGTCATATTATTTGAAATAGGATAGTGCGCCAAATCACCTATGAGTTGATAGCCTGTAGGTCATCCATAAGCCATAACAACATCCTAATCGGATAGTGTGTAAGATCGTCCAAAAATTGATAGTTCAAAGATTATCCGTAAGTCGCAACTAAATCCTTACTGGAGAATATGCAAGATTATCAAATTGATACGTCCAAGGGTTCTCTATAATCCGCGTCATATCCAAGATCGATTATGTGCAGAATTACCCAAAGACTAACAATTTGAGAGATTATCTATAAGTCATATTGTATCCAAGGCCGAATGATGTGCAGGAACACCTGAAAGCTAGCAATTGGAGGGATATCTGTAGGCCATCTCTTATCCAAAGTTGGATAATATGCAGAATTACCTAAAAGCTAGCAATTCAAAGGATATCTGTAAGTTGCCTCGTATCCGACGTCAAATAATGCACAAGATTATTCAAAGATTGACAATTTAAGGAAAATTTATAAATCGATCATCGGCTATAACTAGAGAGGTTGTTTTTCCACGTACAAAAAGTGATATAGGTAACCAAAGGGTTGCCATACCAGCATACGATTACACAGTTGTAGGGACCGTTCTGCATAAAGTATCCCCGGTGTCCAAAAGGGCCACCCACTTTGAAGACATGTTCGCTCGACAAATGAGCTAATTATGCAACAACCAAGAAGTTTGTTGTGTTTGTTACTGCAAGTTATTTCTTCCAAACAGGTACAAGAAGAGATGAATTCACTTTTTAGACAATAACTCACGTAGAGATATGGTAAAATACCACATACCTCTTTCATGAATTGTGCTTATTACTGATGATTTCTATTTGATATATTGTCGAGAGCATCCGAGAGGATGAAAATCTCAAATCAAAACCACAGGTGCGGATGACTCCAAAAAGGACGCAGCATAATGCGAAACACTTTCTTAGCAGCAAAACGGGACATAGTCTAGAGAGGGACGTCAAACTCTCTGGACGCGAGCTAAATGATGATCACCACCACCATCTAACCACGCCTATATTACAAGGCATGTGGGCATTTTGGGATATTCTAAGTCTCAGCTTCAACTCTGGGATATTTCTTAACTCATGCCGGGGGTAACCTTCTCTTTTTTCCAAATTCGAGTGATAAGACTCCTAGAGTTTTGGAAATTATGCCTAGGTAAATTCTTACCTATGGATGTGAAGAGATCCACGTTCATGGTTAATAGGTTATAAGCCTCCTTTCCACAACTCGATCAACTTGTCGCTCATCTTGAGCCAAAGATCGTCTGAAATAAAAGACTCTTTTCTACTGATTGAGTCGAACTACAAGCAGTCTGATTCCCCGAGTCCTGGGGATATGTAAGCTGGGCTCTATGTAGAAAACTCGACTGCATTCCAACCTCCCCCCCAAATCCCTTTATTCTCCAGCTTCTCGGTTTATCAAAAACTCTAAAACCGTGATAGGTGGTGAATTTTCATGAAAATCGTGCTTAAAATCAAGCTTCATGAACTACGAGTGGCCTAAATTCTCATGTAATCTGAGATATGTAGGAAGCCTAGTACCGAGGTCCGGCCATAACTCCATAAACTCATGCAAAAGCCAACCCCTTTTCAGATATGAATTTATGGTCGGATTAAAATTAGGAACGTCGATCTCCCTTTGCCCAAGGTTACTTGCATCCACCCTACCCAAAGGGAGGGGGCAGTTGTTGACACCTAATTTTTGCCCTCCACAACCAATTTCAATATGGAGCTTCTTCGATTGTTAATAAAATTAAAATATTTATTTTATCCAAATAAATTTTTGTCAAAATACTTTGTACGTAATTTTGTCATTTTATGTAGCGATTATATATTATCGCATTCAATTATACGAGATTATAACTTTTTACTTAAATGTTTATTTCACAAATATCAAATTTCAATTAAGGATCATTTCGAAAAATAATAATTAAAATCTTAATTTAAATATAATTTATTCTCAAAAATAATTTATTTGAATAAATATGCATTTGATTTTATTAACCCGATAAGCTCGGGAGTAAGTGAGATATAAATTCGTATCGAATTTTGATTTAATTTGGCTAATCTATTAAATCTAGCTATAATCGAAATTAAATTGGCCCCGATTGCAATACAATGGGCCAAATGATTCTCAATTTGGTCAAAATTTAAATAGATTTAGACAATTCCCAATTCAATTGAGGTTATTTTCTAAAATAACCCCAAAATTAACCTAATCTACCCATTATTAATCCAAAAACCTTGATAGTTATTCAACCCAATTTACAACCTCGCCCATTCTCTCTCTTAATCTCATACAAGCCCACTCCAAAATCAGTTGACCCGGCCCATTCCCATATCTCTTTTTCTTTTTTCATCAAAACAATAACCTCATCAACACTAACACCTATGAAAAACTCAAAGCAAACCCGACCCTTAACCCATCTCCAACCCATTTTTGAATCGACTCAGCCCTAGCCATCAGTTTTTTTTCTCTCTCCATATGCGTTTCACACAATATTTGTACGAGGAGAAGCCTCAAATCTTCTAGAAACGAGGTTAGGTGGCCTTTACAATGGCTCAATACCGCGTTTCTCAGTTGGAATGGTACTATTTCGTACATATTGGTATACTTTCCATTGGTTCTTGAAAAGGATGAATTTTCCCTAAATCCTATTGATCTATCTGTCCCAAATTTTTCAGAAAAATCTAAAAGGAGTACGATCGAGGATAAGAGACGGGGTTGGGAGGAGAATTTTTTGGGAAATTTGAGATCTGAGGGTTTCCTTCTTTCAAATTCGGAAGGCCTCAATTTTGTCCTCTATAAAGAGGACCTTCGTTCTTTGTTCAAGAGAGGAGAGGAATAGGACATCACGATATTCTCTAGGGTTTGAAGTTTTGGGTCGAGAAAGGGGGTTTTTCCTTTCTCCAAGAGGATTTTTTTTTGGTTTTCTTTCTTTTAGGGGGTTTTGAAATTTTGAGGGAAATCGTAAAAGAGCAAAAAATTCGCCTGTCTCCATTAAGGTCTTGAAGGGGAAAAATCCATTTAGGGCAAAAAATCAGTAAAAGTCTTTTTTTAGTTGAGTAAAAATGGAAACTTTGAAGTTGTCGATTTAGCTAAAAAATTTCGATGCTGACAATTTGGATCGGAGTTCCCGAAGGACTGTTTCCCAGTGGTGACAAATTCGGCTAATAGATCGGGTCCCTATTTTGCTGCAACCGAAGAGGTGAGCATACTCTTGTTCTTTTAACTTCGTCACTTTCTGCTTCATCCCTTATTTTTCCTCTATAGAATTAGTTTAATTGTTTAGTGACAATCATGAATGAGGCTGGGTTTTGTCTGTTGTAGAGGCTCTGAAGCCCATACGTTTGGTTGCGATAATGTTCATGTTGTGATATTCAAGTAATTTCAACTGTATTTTGTATTATATGCAAGCTGTGTCGGCTAAGGAAGAAAAGAATGTTTATTGACTGCATGTTTAAATTTTGATCAAAACCTGTTGGGTTGAGTTTTATGTCGCCATTTGTTTGACTATATGGATTAGAAAACTGCATATTGATGGAAGTTGGCAATTTACATTTTTAATTTTGTGTCATTCCCAGTTGTCTGGTCTTTCCTTGATACAATTTTGTTCATGTACCGTTAGTAGTAATCCATTCGAAATCGTGGCCTGGCAGTGCAAATTTCATGTCCTCTTTGATTTTTCTTTTGTAGAAAATGTTTGGAGTCTTATGCATGTTTGGTCCATCATGTCTTTTCATTGTTTCAACAAGATAAACTCTTCATCATGTTGTCTTTAACGGCTAATGTCAAAAGAAGCGGTAGGTTTACCCTCCAAAGATGTCAAGACGATCCTTTAAAATGTCCGTTTTGAGTAGTTTTCCTTTCTCTAATTTTTTTTCTCAAGAGTACGATATCCTTTAATAAATTGAATATCGAATGTTTCGATAATAGAAGATCTTTTCATTCTTCTGTGATGCCTCAATGCCAATATTTTAATTTTTCCACGTAAGTAATATGTTCGAAAATCTTCTGGGGTTTGGAATTAAGGCCGTTGTCTGTCAAAACTTGATTTGTCTCGCGTATCTCATCTAGTAATCTGATTTAGTCCTTTCTGAGAATTTTATTGTCATGTTTGTACAATGCATAAATAAAAATGTGTAAAGTTTAGTTAAACAAGTTTTTTTTAATTCCAAACAAGTATGACACCCAATTGGTTTACCTCCCTGGGATATACTTGTGAGTTTGGTTATCATTGTTCTCTTCTCCCCTATTTCTAGCATAACACGCTTATTTACTGCTAGTAATTCACATGCTAGCCTAGTGAGATTCGATCCATGTACAATCTTTGTCGAACTGATTCATTCATAATTTATTCTTACTTTATGCGAACTTTTCTTGTGTAATGTTTGAATTACAAGTTGTTTGGTTCATTTACTAAAAACATGGAGTGAACTATACGGTTCTATTTTTCTTTAGCTTCCTGAACCTTGGAACGACATATTTCTTGTAGCATCCGAGGTCGCCAAAAGATTCTCATAGCAATATATTAGTTGTTCCCGAATGAAAACAGAGAGATTAGACTAATGTGAATTTTATTATATGCCATAATGCCATCCCATGTCTTTTTAGTTAGTCATTCATTAGGTGTCAACTTTCGAACATAGGTTAAGTTCTTTACTTCTGTCTTTGCATTCCAGATATGTGTTAATTTCCTCTTTTTTCTCTTTTGCATGTGAATTTATTCTCTGAGTCTAAATGGACTCCTTCCTTCCATATTTTTGCCATTGAGGCCCGCTAGTTTAGAAGACTTTGAACGTCCATTAGTACGATCACAAGGAGTCGAATAACAAAAAAGAAATATTAAACCCATTTGAAGCGGCTATAAGACCCAAAAATTTCATTTGTTATTTCGTCGTCTTTGTTTATTTATTTTCTCATTTATTCATTCAGGCTTCAAAGCTAAAATTGTATTTAATACAGGTGGAGGCAAGACTCGAGCTAAAGGCTCAAAAACATAGAATTAGGACAAGTGAAAAGAGAAATGGGTTGAAAACCCAACTAGAATAGGACAGGTTTAGCGATTTGGGCTTCAAAGCCTAAATCACTACTTCTCCTCCCTTCCCCTTTCTTTTTGATTATTTGTTTTGCATGTCTTTTTGCGAACCTAGTCAAATCCCCTAATGAATTCGCTAAAAATTAACTTTTGCAAACTTTCAAAGTATTTCTAAAAGTCAACCATTTTTCAATAAATCAAATTTTAGAAAGTTAACCAAAGATGTTTTCGAACAGTTCAGATAACCGCAAGTTAGCGGACGTTTTAGGTGCCTAACACCTTCCTAAAATGTTAATAAGAACCGCTTACTCAGAATCTCTTAACTTAAACGATTTTCCTATTTTGGATAGTTTGAAGTAACTCTATAAAGGTTTCTTAATTCCTTTTCAAATTAAGTGATGACTCTTCTCAATAAGTCAAAATTTTCGCAAAACAGGCGCCATCCCCTAGTTGACATCTTATTTCATCTTCATAGGGCATCATCCCCTAGTTGACATCTTATCCCGTCTTCATAGGGCGTCATCCCCTAGTTGACATCTTATTCGTCTTCATAGGGCGTCATCCTCTAGTTGACATCTTATCTCGTCTTCATAGGGCATCATCTCCTAGTTGATAGGCCAGAAGATAAAGCAGGAAACTTTTCAATAAAACATGTCTGCCCAGAGATATTCTGGGTGATAACAAGATATTCAACATTCATCTCATCAATTGTCTTGATATGATAACCATTTCCACGGATATCTTTAAAACTCATCAAGCTTGTCCGAGACTTAGGATAAAACATAGCATTATTTATGATAAGTCTAGTTCCCTTAGGCAAGATTATAATGGCTTTTCCGAAGCCTTCAATCAAATTAGCACTATCAGAAATTAAAGTAACATTAATCTTGCCCATGTTTAGATGAGAGAAATATTTCTTATCTTTGAATATCGTATGTGTAGTGCTAGAATCAATCAAACAAATATCTTCTTGAAAATTATCCATATCTTCAACCAAATAAAATATATATTAAGTTTTTGTACCAAGTGAAGCTTATAAGAAATTGTTAATCACAAAAAATAATATGTCCAAATTAAAAACTATTGAATATAATATTTGATAAAGAATGTAATATATTATTATTATTATAATTAATAATATGGAACATTAACATACAATAATATAGTATTGTTATATTATATTTGTTCAGGACGTGGATATGCAATAACAATATAATATTACTATATTATACTTGATAAAGAATATGATAATATTATTGTATTATATAATATGGATAATTAATGACAATATGTATGTGGACATTATAAAAAAAAAAAAGGAAAACAATATGTTAATCAATAGTACTATCGTAGCCATTGTTTTAACATGCAAACAATTTGTCCTTTTTTTTTTTCCAGAAACGTGTAGTACTGGAAAAGCAATAGTATTGCTATTTTTTTTTCTTTCAACAAAAAAAAATGGAAAAATTAAAACTCAATTTAATTTAATAATAAATTACAATAATGTAATTGATCTAATCAATAATAATCAAAAACTAATAATCATGTAAACAACTACTTTTACATGATTCTTTATTCTCTAACTCTTATCAATAAAAATAAAACAAAATTAAAAATCATTTATTCTTTCATGTTTACAGAACCATCACCAATAAAGTGATCAATCTTTCCTTCAGGGTGCTCGTAAAAGTCTGCTACATCCAAGCATGTGATGTCAACATTATTTTCAGAGAGAAAGTTAGCCTCGGGATTTCTCTCTTTCTTCTTTAATGATACTTGATAAAGATCAACGAAGTGCTTGAGAGCATGACAATCATGTGAATAATGTCCTTTTCTACCACATCGGAAACAAGTAACTGCTTCACATTTCTCATCTTTTATCTTTTTATTTGATGAATGATTAACACCCGGAATAGGGTTTCTTTCTTGGTTATTGTGACCACGATCACGACCACGTCCACAACCACATCCACGACCAGGGCCGCGACTTTTTCCACGCCTAGCATGGTGAGCGTGCACATCATTCACTTCAGGGAATGGTGCAGATCTAGTTGGTCGGTTCTCGTGATTTTTCATCAATAAATCATTATTTTGTTCAACCACGAGAAGATGAGAACTCAGTTCAGTATATTTCTTGAAACTTTTTTCTTGATATTGTTGCTGTAAGAGTACATTCGAGGCATAAAAAGTGGAGAGCGTCTTTTCCATCATATCATTATCATTGACTGTCTCTCCACAAAGTTTCAATTGAGAAGAAATTCTGAACATGACAGAATTGTATTCATGAATAGACTTGTAGTCTTGAAATCTTAGATGCATCCACTCATATCGTGCTTTCGGGAGGATGACCATCTTTAAGTGGTCAAACCTTTCTTTTAGGCTATTCCACAATACGAGTGGATCCTTAGTAGTAAGGTATCAATTTTCAGAAGTTTGTCAAGATGATGACGTAAGAAAATCATAGCCTTAGCATGATTTTGACTAGATGCTGTATTTTCATTCTTTATGGCATCTCCAAGACCCATAGCATCTAGGTGGATTTCAGCATCTAACACCCATGAAATATAGTTCTTGCCCGAACTATGATGGACAACGAACTCACACTTCGTAAGATTGTTAGCCATATTAAAAAAGGGAAGAAAAATAATAATACCATAGCTTTAGCCTTCAAATTTGAGACGGTAAAGTCTCGTGCTGATAACGTGTTATAAAACAAGAAAGAATAAAGAAGAAGAGTAGAGAGAATAAAGAAAGTGATTGTTATTTCTTCTATTGAGGGATGATTTAAAATGAAGGAATCCCTTCTATTTATAGGGGGAATTTGCCCCTAGTTTCACACTAAAAGACAAATACATCAAATCCTGATAGACATCAAATAGATCTTGATTGACATTTACTATAATTGATATATATCATAACAGTATTAACTTTATTAAAAAAATTTATAAACTTTTTGTCTCCCCACATCAAGGATGATCACTAACTTATTTTTTAACTTTTCATCTTCTCCTCTAATTATTTATATTTTTTTTGACATTCGACTTTTTTCTATCAATTATAGAGAAGAAGTCATTGCTTACCTTCATAATCCCTATAAATTTTTAGCTATTTAAGTTATGGAGATTTTTTTTTCTTAATTATCTTTCTTTCTTCTTAATCTTTTATACTTATGAGTTATGGGATAATAATTATTGTTGTGCAAGTCAGCTTTTCCACAATATGCATACGAATTGTATTAATTTAAAATTTTGATCTTATCATTTTTTCGTATTGCGATTATGGGTTGTCATGTTTTAAATTTGATCTTCTTCGTTTTTCTTCCAGGTATATGTAAACTCAAGAAAAGTAGTGAATCTAACAAACAAGTGAAAGATTATTTATTTTTATTTTTCTTCCTACTTTGAATTTGTTTCTTCATTTTCCAGTAAGTATGAATTTCATGCATTTAATAGTTCTACTCTTTATATATCTACGTCCTCTGTTTCTTTCTTTTTGAGTTTTCACTAATATATGTCTTACTAAATCTTTAATATTTTTAATAATTTATATGCCTCTTAATTCTAGAATAATTAATATTTAAAGGTAAAGTTGGAAAAGAATTATTCATATTCTCTCTTGATTTTTTAAACTGATAAATATTTAGAAACAACTATTTTCAGTATATATGACAACAAAGTAACGAAGGGGCTATATAGTCAGGAGTATATAGTCGGTTCTTTTATATATATACACACACTTTACTTTTATGATAAATATTATAATTAACATCTACTACACCATATATTTTTCTTATTTATTTTTAAATTTAATAAGATGATACGTGTTCTTATATATGTGTGTATATGTTATAATTGTGGTATATAGCATGATTCATTCATTTTTACTATTCTCACTACTTTTTCTTTGATTCAATTCACTCCAACTTGACTTAGCTGACACATCAAGAAAGCCCAAAAAGAATTATATTTCTTTATTCGGTCTCTTGTGTCTATACCTTTTATTTTGCTTATCATCATTTTTTTTGTATTTTTTTCAATAAATTTAATTTTTTTGTATTTGTAAGAATTTTTTTTTCAGACTATGGAGAACAAGTACACTAATTACTTTATAATTATGTATATTCATTGCTCATTTAAAAAAAAATGCATTTAAGAACATTAAAGAATTATTAGTTTAAAAACCTTTTCTCATACTAATTTAATCCGATTAAACTTAATTCTAAAGATGCAAAAAAAAATGATAAAAAAAATTGATTTATTTTATTGAAAACATGCAAAATCTCAAATTTAATATTGTACTATAAAATTTAAAATTCGTAAAAATTCAAAGGTCACACGCAACAAAAGAAACGTCTTGATATTAATTAATATTATTAATAATTAACAATTAATGGTAAAATAAATAAGAAGAATGACACTTGACAACTGCATATATATAATGGGTCTTGGGTGTTCATGTTTTTATTTGTGTATTCAAGTTTCTCTGTATGTGTATATTTATTATAAATTATATATTGGAGTCTCAATCCTCCAATTAGGTTGTATTTCCTCCAATTCTAAATAAATGATATGCTTAATTTTTTTGGTATGAATATTTTATTTGTAGAACTTTTTATAATTGTCTTCAAATTTTTCTCTGTTTATTATTGTCTTTTTTAGTTTCAATTAACATAGCTTTATCTGCTGATTCTTTTATTTCTTTTTCTCTCTCTTTGTTTCTACATTTAGTGTATGGTGTTGCTTTCTATATTTTGTTTATAATTATTTATTTATTTATTTTAGGTTTGTTGTTTTTTTGTAAATTAAATTTTACATGTTTGTTAACTAAACATTATCATTTAGAGATAATAAGAAAGAAACTTGTCTTTGAGATATTTTTTTTGATATCCTATTTAGTGGTCGATATTCATATTGGAGACCGATTAATCTTGATTCACGCTGAAACGTTTCATTATGGAGATAAAATACTCCCTACCAAAAGTGATCTCATACTACTCGAGCCTCAAATCTCTGGTTAAGAATGAGGGAACTTACCACTCCACCAGAACCTTTGATTGTGAAGTTGACCAACCTGACGAAGTTGCTTTTTCTCACTTCATGCATGTCAAGCAACCGTTAAAGTGAACATTTACTATTTTTTGATGATGTTTCTCTGCATTTAAAGCTTCTATAATACTCCCTTATGTTTTATGTTTGGGTACTTGAATTATAAAATTTATTTTAAAAATTAAGGACTTTTGTCTAAAATATCCTTAATTAAATATTGTGTGCATCATAAGACTTGCACGTTGAATTAGAAATGTTTCTGGAGAAAATTGATGAAAAAGAATTAAATATCTTGATTTTATTTTAGTTCATTATTTAGAAGCTAATTCATTTTTTATAGCAATCAAAAGTGAAAACAACAATGAAAATTAAGATCAATAATGAATTTCATTAGGCCGAATACATAAGTGGCTTCTTAAGCTGGTCTGAATTTTTTATTTAGATCCCCAAATTAAAAGTTGTACTATCTGTTAAATAAATATTTGAACTGAAATCAAATAATGTCCATTGAACTCACATTATTTTCTTTCAACTAACTCAAAAAAAAAAAAATTCAGTCAACTCATAGAATCAAAATCATGAAGGGTGTTTTTAAAAAATTAATTAATTAATTTTAAAATCGCGTGAAGAGCAACAAATTTCACTAGTTTTTTTTTAAAATCTGAATAGTACCGACGAATTTTCTATTGCTAAATCTGTTGCTACGAAATAATTAAAATAGTGACAAATTTTTTGTTGCTAATTCGTCACTACATTTAGAAGCTAATTTTTTCTGCAATTATTTAACGATGGAAGTACAATTCCGTCACTGATTCATTGCTAATAGCATACATAAAATGGACTTGCTAGGCATGAGACCAAATTGATTGTTCCGTTTCTAATTTGTCGCTATATAGTGATGGATATTGATCTGTCGATAAATTCCGTCGCTAAACACGTTTTTTTTTATCGTGAATATCTATAGAACTTTTAAACAAAAAATATATACATGCATATATAATTAATTTAAAATGATTGCAAGTTATCTCTTGTGACCTAGAATGTGTCATAAGTACATAACGTGAATAATCAATTTTCATTATATCTTCAAACATGACTTTTCACTAATGAAGTAATTGTCCACACATAATTTTATCCTTCCTAAAATTTAATTTTTATGCATTTATCTTACCTTACCAGGAATTCTTACCCATGTGATAAGTTCCACACAGTAAAATAACAAATTCATAACCACTTTTGACACCTCACCCTAACCACCCCATACCCCTACGTGACCACCTCCCCCTAAACCATCATATTTTTCATCCTCACAGTAACAACTCTAACAGAATCACACAAAAAGAGGGACACACACTTACACACACCAAGGAATCCTCCATTCCCATTCATCACTCATACACAGTAGAACACACCCACACAATATATCGATACACACATATACATAATGAGAAATTGAGGCAGAACAGTGTAGAATTAAGGAGGAAACTAGTAGGGAATTAGGGGAGAAAACGTGAGATATCGGATGAGAAAACAGTAAAAAAATAAATAAATAAAATTGAGAGAGAAACAACAAGCACTGCGGTTGTTACTGTTCCGGCGGCTGATTCACCGAAAAATGTGCAAAACCAAAAACCCAAACCCCCAAGTCCGGCAAAAACCCATCAAAAAATCAGAAATCAGTCGAATTATCCACCACCGGAGCACCAACGACCCAACAACAACAAATGAACTCTATTTTGACCAAGTCCCACTGAATTTCGTCGGAAAACCCATAAAAATCGAGCGACTAGATCGCATAAGCAGGCACTAGTTTTCTCTCTTTTTGCAATTACTGGTTCGTGTTTGCAAAAAACAGTAAAGGGTATATTGAGCTCGGTTTATTCGTATCAAGGTTCGACTTGGAGTCTTCGTATGCAGTTTTCATCTTCTCATTCGATTAATATTTGTGTTCAAAAGCTTTAAATTGAGGTACTACTCTTGTTCTCTTTTGATTTTGTTAAATTTATTTATTTTTTATGTGCTGGATGAAAAGTTCTTAAATATGTATTTATTGTGATCATGTTGAATTGTTGGGAATATGTAGAATGTTTTGAATGCATCCAAATAAGGAAATTGGATTTGGTTTGATTAATGATTGATTAATTTTGATTTGGGTGAGAAATTGGTAATTTGAGCATAGAATCAAGGGTGAGAATTGGAAATTAATAAAAGGTGAATATTGGTTGTTTCGGTTCATTGTTGATTGTTTAATTTGGAATAGGCATTGATTTTGGTTAACCTCGATAGTATCTTGTTTAGGCCGAGGATTAATTGACAAATCTTAGGTTGTCGGTAGGTAAAACATATGGATTGTGGTTGTTGAACATTTGAATGTGTCAAATGACCTTTATTTCATCATGTCTAAACTCTTTGTACTCATTTGGCCAAAGAATTCCCCGAGAAACATTGTACTTATTCACCAAGGAATGCTCCGAAGTATCATGTACGCAAAGGAGGGTCGTTATCACGGCCCAAGGCATCGGATAAAGCATAGCTAGGATAGTTAGAATAGTTTAGGTTTTAGTTTAAATATTTTTATTTCGGTTTGTAATAAATTGGACTAGACACTATTTTAAAGTTTCGACTGTTTGATTGTTTGTTTTTGTGTGTTGTGTATTTTACTTATTTTATGCATTTTATAGTATTGTACTAGCCGATATACTCCACGAAGAGATCGTGGTTGAACTACCAATAACAACTTTCCCTCAGTCAACAGAATTCCATAATCGGAATCTCTATTCACAAACCAATTTTAAAAAAGTTAAAAAAATTATCTTTAAAAAAAAGATTTTCAAAGGTGACTTGACACTCTAGATTTATGCCAAGTGGCGACTCTGAGGTTCTATTGTTAAAAGTCCTTTTTGAAATAAATTGTTTTCTTTTGTCACTTAATAATAAAACCCTTTTGGAACTTTAAAATCAATTTCTTTTTGGTAAAAAAGGGGGTATGACAGCTCTGGCGACTCCGCTGGGGACTTTTAGAATTCGAGCTTTATTCTTGAGGTGTATCGGCTTAGTGTGACACTATAGGTGTATAGAGGCCTTGTTTGTGTCATTGTTTGTGTTATTATTTTATCATTGTTAAGTGTCTACATGCTACGTATTTATAATTTTTTTCTTATATGTTACCGCTTTAGATCTTTCATCATTTGAATAACCCGAGTCATTACTTTCGTAACAAATTTTGTAGTACATGCGATGTAAACGACCTTTAGTTGAGTCACCCTTATTTTAGAAGGGGGATTCGTTCGAGTGGTATGGAGTAGGTGGAAAGCTATCACAGCCACCATCGATCATGCGCTCCCCCGAATAGCTTTTTTAGTGAACCCCAGCTTAGGTCAGCCTTTAGGTCATGCTTATCTGCATCATATTGAGAACTAGCGAGACCTACTTGGTCCTTTGTAGGAGAATCATTCCTAAAACATCCCTACGTGCTAATTATTACATTTTTGAGGGTAACATGACCATTTGATAGACTGATTTGGGGGAAAACATGTGCTAGAATTAAATAAAAGTATGTTGGCAATAAAAGAAAAAAGGAAAAAAGAAAAAATGAGTAAAACAAGAGTTTTTGCAGTTTTTTAGAGTTTTTTATGATTTTTAGTTTTCACAATTCAAAAATTCAAAAAGATTTTTTTAACTTTTGCACTCATGTTCTCAAAAAATAAAATATCAAAAAGATTTTGCCTTTGTTTTTTTAGCAAACATTCATTATTCAAAATTTTTTCGCAAGCATTCATTATTCAAAATTTTCAAAAAAAAAATAAAATTAATAGGAACTTTTTATAAAAAAAAATACAAAAAAGATGGTAGAAGTTTTATTCATTTCATATAGAAAATACCAATTTTTTTTCTTTCATAGTTGTTGGTGTCAGTTTTATTTGAAGTGTCAAATTAAATATACAAAAAGATTTTATTGACATTTTTCATCGTCTATTGTCTTGGTCATGTCTCTCAAGTCGTGGTTCAATCAGTCTGTTATTATTTAATTTCTCAATCTGAACGAACTACGCACACCTGATTCTCCTCTCTCGGGAGTGAGCCCTTCTGGGTTCAGTGATCTTATTTAAAAATTCAAAAAGATTTTCTTCACTTCTCATTTAGAGTAGATGTTTCATATATATTTTTAAAAGAAAACTACAAAAAGATTTTCCTTTAATAGGTTGAAGTCTTATTTTCATATGAAATTCAAAATCAAAAATTCAAAAAGATTTTGTCTTTGGTACTCATAGGTTTCATTTTGTATAGGGATTTCAAAGCTGAAAAAAATTCAAAAAGATTTTCGTCAATTCTTTTGACAATTTGTTATTTTATTTTCTTCTTAAAGATTCAAGAAAAAAAATCGAGTTGATGGGTCATTTTATGGCCAAACTTCACGAACTACGCACACGTGATTCTCCTCTCCCGAGGGTGAGATACGTAGGCGCCCTTCTTGGGTTTGGTGATCTTTTCAAAAAAATAGATTCTGAGGAAATGTTGAACTAACTCATTTACTATCTCTTGTTCGATTAGTTTAAGGTGGTTGGTTTGTGGTATTTTGGCTGGTCCTCCATGTTGTACCAAGTCAAAGAGAAAGTTATAACCAACAAGGATACCGAGGTTTTGTCACTAATCAGACAGGGAGTTTGGAAAATGAGAATTTAGAACCTAATGAAGAGATTCAAAAATTAATGTAGTAAAGGATAGAAATGCATCAAGCTTGGGCTAATGAATTGTTGCCTCCTCCATTTTTCATTAATAATCTGGAATATCTTTCTAGATTTCCTTCAGTGTCACATGCATAATTTTTTATTTTATTGATACGCTACAAAATGCATGAGGATTTACTTTGGGGGTAACACAAACTCCTCAGAGTCATCCTCCAACTCCACAAATATGTCAAAGCCCTTGTTCGATACAAGTCAAATAATGAAAAAAAAGAAGCCTAGGGATAGTTTCATATCAATTAGGGAATGATATGCCAGTTTGTTTCGGAGGCTGATATAATGGGGCATGATCACTCTTTTTCTTGGGTACACTCCTGACCCACGTTCAAGAAATTTTGATCCTCATGTACGATGTGTATATCATTCTTACGTTCAGGGGCACAGTATTGAGGATTGTCGTTCTTTGAAAAGAGAAATTAGAAAGGATGATTCAAGAAAAATTGATTGTAGTTCAAAACATTGACACTACGAAGGTCATACAGAATCCTGTAACAACATACGATAATGTAAAATATATGGGAAGCAATGAGTCAAAAATGGGGATCTCAAACTTATTTATTAAGGGAAATGTGTTCGACAGTGGTGGAAGCTTTAGTTATGCTAATATGTAAACCAGTTGCTAGATGTCAAGCTTAGCAATTGGGAAGTAAATCCTCTCGTTACCTTGTTGGTAGTTTATTTTATTTTTCTTTTTGTTTTTCGAATTATCTCAAGGTTGTAGTTCAAAATCTAATCTTGTTTTGTTTCTCTGTTATTTTTGTTTAAACCTTTCTATCTTTTCTTTCATTGAAATATGGTGTCCTTTGTTGTTTTGTCTTATTTTAAGTTATTTGTCTTATTTACACAATACATTTTATGTTGGTTCTAGTGTTATGACATATTTGTGAAATTTTTAGTCAGATCTTAAAATCCTATTTAATTATGAAATATTGAATTAGAGGGCTAAAGTAAGAAAAAAAGGTATCTGTGAAATTGATAGAGTGTTGAGACATTTGGTGGCCACGTTGAAGCCTTCTTTCAAAATTAAGGCAATTATTTTGAGAATCACAAGAATAACTTGGTCATCAATTGAAAAGCATATCTCAGTTAGGTCCAATAGTGGACGCGTGATCCCTATATCAAGAGAAACAAGAAGATAATCAGCTCCACGAAAGCAGGGGTCATTAGATGTGAGGGATGTACAACAAAGGTAGAGTTGTATATTTGAAAAGTGTAGAAGAAGAAGTCGCACACATGTTCAGTTAGACTTAGTGTTGTTAAGGTGTCACAAATAATCTTTATCTTTCACTTCATATTGCAAGATGTGTACTTGCATTTTCAAGGATTGATATGACAAAGGCATTTCATTCTGCTATCCAAACATTGTGTCATCCTTTGTTTATCCCATTTGAGTTTTAGTATTATCTTCTTTCATACCCCTCTTTTCGAATCAAGATAAAGTCAGCAAAGCTCAAAAAGAAAAGTGTCGAGCAAAAGAATAGAGTCGAAAAAGTTTAAATTTATTTATTTTTTATTGTGTTGGATGGAAAGTTCTTGAATATGTGTTTATTGTGATTATGTTGAATTGTTGGAATTATGTTCAATGTGTTGAATGCATCCGAATAAGGAAATTGAATATGGTTTGATTAATGATTGATTAATTTTGATTTGGATGAGAAATTGGTAATTTAAGAATAGAATCAAGGGTTGGAATTGAAAATCAATAAAAGGTGAATATTGGTTGTTTTGGTTCATTGTTGATTGTTTAATTTGGAATAGGCATCTATTTTGGTTAACCTCGATAGTATCATATTTAGGCCGAGGATTGATAGGCAAATCTTAGGTTGTGGGTAAGCAAAACATAGGGATTGTGGTTGTTGAACGTTTGAATGTGTTGAATGACCTTTCTTTCATCGCATCTAAACTTTTTGTACTCATTTGGCCGGGGAATGCCCCGAGACACATTGTACTTATTCACCGGGGAATGCTCCAAAGTATCATGTATGCAAAGGAGGCTCTTGATTAAGGCCCGAGACATCGGGTAAAGCATGGCTAGGATAGTTAGAATAGTTTAGGTTTTAATTTCAACATTTTTATTGCGATTTGTAATAAACTGGACTGGACACTATTTTGGAGTTTCGACTGTTTGATTGTTTGTTTTTGTGTATTTTGTTTGGTTTATGCATTTTATAGTATCGTACTAGCCGATATACTCCACGAAGCGACCGTGGTCGAACCACGGGCCGAGGGGTGCCTAACACCTTCCCCTCGATCAACATAATTCCTTAATCGAAATCTCTGTTCGCAAACTAGTTTTGAAAGAGTCAAAAAAAATAGTTTTGGAAAAAGGATTTCCAAAGGTGATTTGACACTCCAAATTTATGTCAAATGACGACTCTGAGTTTTGATTGTTAAAAGTCCTTTTTCAAAACAAGTTATTTTGTTATCTCACATAATAATAAAACCCTTTTCGAACTTTAAAATTAATTTCTTTTGGGTAAAAAAGAGGTGTGATAGTAATTATGTGCAGTCATAATTTACCGACTACAAAAACTATTTAATGTAATATTGCTACATAACTATTTAGTTTATGAATATATCAAGTAATATAAATTATGTAAAAACTGTTTCTTATGCCATATATATAAATTGCTAGAAGTGAATTGCCATAAAATTATGTGATTCCTGCGTAAATTAAACAATTGTGAAAACGTAATTAGTGTGAATATAAATCAGATTTCACATATCATATGAAGATGGATCACTTTATCGGTTTTTATAAATTCAAAAAAAAAAAAGAGAGAAAAAATATGTGTATATAATTTCTAAGTAGATAGAAGAAATAACCTGGATTATTTGTTACCCATTTGAATAATAACTGAATAAAACTTAAGAAGTTTCACCATCAATTTTAATGCTACAATTTGAAAATTTTGAATATTAATATGTTATCTTAAATAAAAAAAGAATTGAAATAATTTTAGATGAATTTTAATTTCGTTTGTCTTTGTTTTCTAATAAAATATTTGTGGAGTTTAAAACTCCTATAAATATGATATCGTGAGGAAATTGTAGTAATCTAAAACTGTAAGTAGTAAATTCAAATTTTAAACCCATTATCTTTTATTTTGTTATATTGCAGCAAGGAAATAGAACTTTAATTAATTCAAAAATTCCTCGAGATGAATCTTCATCATCCAAAACTCTGAATATTGGTTCTTCTGTACATTTAGAAGACATTCCTGAAAATCATCCATTATACAAACAACTGCAATCTTATATATCAGATCAATAAAAAACTGCAGATTCTTTTGCGTCCATAGTTCAAGAAAATTCTGAAGATAAGCCTTCATATGAAAAACTGGATGCTAGAGAACTTATATTATATATTGAAAATCAGCATATTCCCGGACAAAAAAATTCTGAAGAAGCATGGAGACTACTCAAAAATTACCTTACTACCAATGTATATTTTACTGGCGAATCATATAAAACTCGGACTTATTATGAACATATATTAGTGCAAACCTTCAGTGCAACCTTTGATCACAGCCCCCTCGGAGAAACTACCCCTGGAGTTCATGGATACTCCAAAATGGTAATTAAAAAACTTATTCCTATTGAAGAATGGGGAATTTCGTCAATGACTCAACGATCTATGCCAATGGGACCAATGGACCAAACACTTGCCAATTTCACTTATTGGGATTATATTAAAGCCTTTTCTCAAGTGTTATATTATAATAATTATAAGCACAAACACACTTGGTTCATAAAAATTTGTGCTAAAGTATTTGAAAAATCTATCCTAAACTGGTTTATTCAATGGTGGTCTCAACATGGACCTACGGTCAAAATATTACCTCCAGAATATTCTTCTTTATATTACTCATGGAAAAAGTCCTCTCCATTCTTAACTGAATTATATCTTTCAGATCATATTTGTAAAATCGATACTATTGATCAGATGTATTTCTACATAGAATTCTCTATCCCTTGGATCCATCGTTGGTCCATAGAAATAGGCTATGACACTCAACAAATTCCTGCCTTATACCGTACATTTTATTGTAATTTCTGGGACAAATTGCTTTGGAAAGATCCAGAGACTAAACTCACCTATGGTCATGACCAACGGGAGGAAATAGTCAAGAGAATTGCTGAATATGAAAAAACTCCCAAATCAAGTATGGTGGAAGAAAAGAGTCTTAACTATGTTTCCCGAAGGATATCTGCACATGGCGGCAATAAAATGCAAATGATAGAAGAATATTTATCAGAGGTTAGAGATAAATTACTTCAAACTGTTGAGCAAAATTCAGACATCTCAATGAATAGTACCAAAACAAATACTGAAGATATTACTGATTCACAACCTCCGAAAATTCTAATAGAAGAAGAAGAAATTGAAAAAGCTGAAGCATTCATCAAGAAATGGAAAGGAAAAGACAACACATGACTGATGGATAAGATATAACTGTAATAATTTCCTCTTTGTAATAGTAAAATTACTGTGCACAGGGACCCATCTATTACTGTGCAAGATTCTCTTTTTTATTATTTATAGGCGCCTCATTCTTGAAAAGAGGCAGGAGTTCAGAAATTCTCTCCTTTTATTTTTCAAAAACTCTCTCCCTCTCTCTCTTTGTAATATATTCAAGAATTAAATAAAGAAGAAGCTACTTGTTTACTACTATTTCAGTTTGGTTCCCGGCTAGTCAGGTACATATCTCTTTACTACTTATATTCATTTACTTAAACTTCTACCTCACGGCTAAAAAATTTTCTTATATCTATGTTGAAGATCTAACTTCGCTGACATGTTAACTATGAAAGCTCTATACTCTATCAAAATATAAAGGAATCTTTTTAATTTCTTGACTTGGTTCCAAAATGGAGGTACAGTCCAGTTTAATACACTTATGTTAACCTTGTCTGTGTGACGTCATCTAGTAAGTTGTGCTTCTCTAGCCCGTATTGTTGAGAAAAGGGCAAATTTCCGCACAATTAGAACTTTTAGACACACAGGTTAAACATAAGGTTATTAAATCTATGACAGGCCCCATGTTTGGGTAAAATAGTCCATACAGTCATAAAACTACTTAAGATTCTTTTCTATTTCGGTTGTTGCTTTGGTTCGGTCTTCTGACTTAGGCTTAATCCGATATTATTATATGGTCTGGTAGGCTGAGTGGCATACCCCAGCCTAAGAGATCCTGTAAATGGTATCAAAGCCTGTGAATTTTCATAGTAAATATGTTAAGTGAGGTGAAGATTTTTAGAATAGATATAAGACTTTTATAACTATGGATATGGGAGAAGTTAGTACTAAAAGTACAAAACTCGAAGAGGTAGATTTACCTCAAGATATGGATCTACTGAATAAATGGACAGTTCCAAAAGTTTAATTAAAAACCATATATGAATATGGATTTTTTGATAAAATAAAACATAAACAAATTATTAAAACAACAGAACAATCTCTTGCTTTAAATGCTGATGAACAGGCTATTCAACTCCTAAATAAGCATGATATTGATATTTTTAAACGTAATTATAATTATATGCATATTGGCTTAGTACAAATTGCCTTTCGACCTTTAACCCTAAAGGGTCTCCCTGAAACATTTTTAGCTGCTTTGCGTGATGTTAGAAATCTAAATTTT